>NW_024382214.1:0-16842 GCF_016835505.1 Polypterus senegalus
ATGATTGAAGGCTTAACATGTAGGCAAAGGGAGATTTGGTAGATACCTGGAACTGATTCACTGTTGAGTGTACGTACTACAAATTTTTCATCAGGTAGAGGGAAGAATCCTTACCACCCGCAGATCATGTTTAAACGCACTATGCTAACAACATTCGATTCCTTAGCTAAAGGCCTCGTACACAAAGCAGCTGACCTGTAAGAATCCGAAAAATTCCAATACCACTTCCCTGAATTTCCTGTTCCATCTGGCGTTAAACCGGGAACAGACTGGAATAGACAATAGACCAGTCAAGACTGTGAAACTAGCTTTACAAAGTCAGACGTCGTCTTGCGCATTGAAGGTCTGAACATTCATTCGAAAGAGCCAACAGATGCCGCCAGAACACGAATCGACTTAAGGTTACAGCGATCGTACTGAGGTACAAAACCAATTAAGTGGCAAGACACTGGGTGAGGCCTCATATGAGTCATGAAACTCAGAGGATTAGATTTAGGACTAATAGTGATGTCCTTGAATGTACCAGGAGACAATCTGACAGATTGAAGCGCATTAGCATCACTTATTCAAGCTGAGAAGAAGTAGCATGTTTGGAGGACCAAAGCTTTCCATTGGAATATTAACCGTTGACTGTGGGACAACTGAATGATCAATGACGTAGCTGGAATCTCTAACAATGTCAACTTTCACGATGAGTTCTCAGAATCAGCAGCAACTCTGGGACCACGGTGTACTTCAAGGTTCCATGTCCTTCGATGAATTTGAATAGTGTGCAGAACTGGTTGACTCCTCAAAAGTTGAACAGTCAAAAATCAAGGATTGGACTTGGATACAAGTCCTTCCCGGAACTCCATGATAAGATTTGAAGTCGGTTATCCATGTTAAAGGTGCATGTATGGGAGCAAGTTGGAAATTCAATGTTACCTTGTGTCGTTGCTCACAGTCACAATTGAAGACATGTAGTGTCCATCGAATTCAGAAATAGGCAATTCCAGAATCCAAGTATGCTTCGTGCACATTTCCATTTTGAAAATTTACCTCACAGAAAGACTGAAGCAAATAAGATTCTACAGGAAAGTCCTTATATTTCCTCGCATAAGATTTTTGAAGTTACCCTATTTTTAAATCAAGAATGGGAGATGTTCAGCATATTACCTAAGCGATGCTTGAATCCCAGTTAGTCGGAAAAGAACTTGCATCACAATTCCAAATCCCATAGACTTCTCATGGTTGAAATCTGACCCTAAAGATTCTTTGTGCTTAGTAGAGTTATCCAGGCCAGCAGGAAGGCAATTCGATTCTTATCTTTAACCAAGCGTCTTACAAGCAAGCCTAGAAAACTCCAAAGGCGGCAAAAAAACTCAGAGATATCTAAGACCTCTATTACCTAGAGTTACTCAATCATGCCGTAAACCAGAACAGAGACAGGAAAGACACATTCTTTTTACCAAGCTCAGAGGCCTGTGAAACAGGCTGTGAATTCTAGCTGGCCCAGGAAGTAGGAACAGACATTGTGCCAGGAAGAGACGCCAGTAGCCTCGCGCTGACATGCGACACCTTGTCAGACTTACAAAAACTGAAGGTAGAAGGTGGCGCCAAAGGACAACTAGGTGAGGAGCACCAGAGAAGCATTAAAACAGTGCAGCCAAAGGAATTTAGATTATATGGAACTGAATATGTTGAGTGTGCACACTCTGCAATGCATCATGGGTAGGGCAAGAAACTCCCGCCCACCACCCAGAGATACAAAGCGCCACTTATGCTAATCAACATCTGAATTCTTGCAAGGCCTCTAGACAGAAGTCAGCTTGTCCTGGGTATCCATCGCTATTTCCACTTCTCCTGATTTTCCGCTTCCTTGGGCGCAAAGGAACAACTGGAATAGACAATAGACACGTCCAGAGCTGGTGAATTCTTCTTTACACCAATGTCAGACCGTGCTTGCCGATGGGGTTCTCGTCATGTCACTTCAGGCCACTAGATGCACGAGAACCACACGATCGACTTCAAGGGTTAAGTGATCTATCAGGTGAAATCCTAATAGTGTGCAGACACTGGGTGGGCTCCTCATTATTGAATCAGTCGAAATCTCAGAGGTGGGTTGGGACTTGGATGTCCTGTTTCACCGGAAACTCTACAGATTGAGGCGTGGCATCAGCGTTATGTCAGTGCAAAAGTGCAGTGTTTGGGAGGCAAGCCTTGGAGATCAAGTTAAACCTTGTATCGATGGCTACATTCAGGTCACACATTGAAAACAATATTATTTCCACGGAATTCAGAAATCAGCAGCAATCAGCGGGTACTTAAGCGCCATGTCCTTTGATGCACATTTTCCATTTTGCAAAATTTTCCTCAAAGAAGAGTGAAGACAAAATAAACAATTACAAACCAGGAATAACAAAGTCCTTCTGGATACTCCCGCTGATAAGATTTTTGAAGTGTTACCCATGTTTAAAAGTCTGAAGAATGGGAGATTTGGATTCAACATATTACCTATGCTGTGCTTGCCACTGTTGAGGTATGTAGCTGTGCCATCATCTGAAAGTTTTCCAGAATCCCAAGGTATCTTCTGCATGGTTTTGTAAGAGATATGCTGCAGCTCTGTGTGAGATAGCGAGCTTTATGTCTTCCTCACACAAGGCAATTCGATTCCTTATCTTTAATATCTACACAGGCGCAGCCCGAAAACTCCCGTTACGGAAAAAAACTCACAGCAGATACCATGTAAACCCTCTGAAATCCTACCTAAGAGTTACATGCAACATCAGTACGGTTAAACCAGGGGGAACAGAGACAGGAAAGACACAACTTCTTTTTTTAACCAAGCTCAGAGAGCCTGTACGAAACAGGCTGTGCAAAAATTCTTTGAGACTCTACTTGGTCCTCTCCACGGAAATCTTTAGTAAAAGGCGAAAGATTTATTGGGATGAAGGGAACCCAGAGCATGTGTGTTGCGGCCAGGAAGAAGAGAACGCGACCAGTGAGGCCTTGCGCTGACATCGACATTGTCAGACTTTCAAGACTGAAGGTAGAAGGTGGCGTAAGGACAACTAGGTGAGGAGCACCAGAGAAGCATTAAAACAGTCGCAGCCAAAGGAATTTAGATTATATGGAACTGAATATGTTGAGTGTGCACACTCTGCAATGCATCATGGGTAGGGGCAAGAAACTCCCCGCCCACCACCCAGAGATACAAAGCAACACTTATGCTAATCAGCATCTGAATTCTTGCAAGGCCTCTGGACAGAAGTCCAGCTTGTCCTGGGTATCCATCGCTATTTCCACTTCTCCTGATTTTCCGCTTCCATGAGCGCAAAGGGAACAACTGGAATAGACAATAGACACGTCCAGAGCTGGTGAATTCTTCTTTACACCAATGTCAGACCGTGCTTGCCCGATAGGGTTCTCGTCATGTCACTTCAGGCCACTAGATGCCGAGAACCACGCGATCGACTTCAAGGGTTAAGTGATCTATCAGGTGAAATCCTAATAGTGTGCAGACACTGGGTGGGCTCCTCATTATTGAATCAGTCGAAATCTCAGAGGTGGGTTGGGACTTGGATGTCCTGTTTCACCCGGAAACTCTACAGATTGAGCAGCACGAGGCATCAGCGTTATGTCAGTGCAAAAGTGCAGTGTTTGGGAGGCAAGCCTTGGAGATCAAGTTAAACCTTGTATCGATGGCTACATTCAGGTCACACAGTAGAAAACAATATTATTTCCACGAATTCAGAAATCAGCAGCAATCAGCGGGGTACTTAAACGCCATGTCCTTTGATGCACATTTTCCATTTTGCAGAATTTTCCTCAAAGAAGAGTGAAAGACAAAATAAACAATTACAAACCAGGAATAACAAAGTCCTTCTCGGATACTCCCGCTGATAAGATTTTTGAAGTGTTACCCATGTTTAAAAGTCTGAAGAATGGGAGAATTTGGATTCAACATATTACCTATGCTGTGCTTGCCACTGTTGAGGTATGTAGCTGTGCCATCATCTGAAAGTTTTTCCAGAATCCCAAGGTATCTTCTGCATGGTTTTGTAAGAGATATGACCGCAGCTAAAAGATCTGCTTGTGTGCTTAGATAGCGAGCTTTATGTCTTCCTCACACAAGGCAAGTCGGTTCCTTGTCTTTAATATGCAGGCGATGCGTACACAAGGAGCGAGAGCCCACAGAAACTCCCAAAAGAATTACCCGGAAAAAAACTCACAGCAGATACCATACAAAACCCTCTGAAATCCTACCTAAGAGTTACATGCAACATCAGTACGGTTAAACCAGGGGGAACAGAGACAGGAAAGACACAACTTCTTTTTTTAACCAAGCTCAGAGCCTGTATGCGAAACTGGCTGTGCAAAAATTCTTTGAGACTCTTTAGCAGGTCCTCTCCACGGAAATCTTTAGTAAAAGGCGAATTTGTTGGGATGAAAGGAACCCAGAGCATGTGTGTTGCGCCCAGGAAGAGAGAACACGGCAAGTGAGGCCTGCGCAGCTGACATGCACGACACCTTGTCAGACTTACAAAAACTGAAGGTAGAAGGTGGCGCCAAGGACAACTAGGTGAGGAGCACCAGAGAAGCATTAAAACAATGCAGCCAAAGGAATTTAGATTATATGGAACTGAATATGTTGAGTGTGCACACTCTGCAATGCATCATGGGTAGGGGCAAAACTCCCGCAGACCACGAGATACAAAGACGCCACTTATGCTAATCAACATCTGAATTCTTGCAAGGCCTCTAGACAGAAGTCAACTTGTCCTGGGTATCCATCGCTATTTCCACTTCTCCTGATTTTCCGCTTCCTTGGGCGCAAAGGGAACAACTGGAATAGACAATAGACACGTCCAGAGCTGGTGAATTCTTCTTTACACCAATGTCCAGACCCGTGCTTGCCGATGGGGTTCTCGTCATGTCACTTCAGGCCACTAGATGCCGAGAACCACCGATCGACTTCAAGGGTTAAGTGATCTGTCGGTGAAATCCTAATAGTGTGCAGACACTGGGTGGGCTCCTCATTATTGAATCAGTCGGAAATCTCAGAGGTGGGTTGGGACTTGGATGTCCTGTTTCACCCGGAAACTCTACAGATTGAGCGCACGTGGCATCGCGTTATGTCAGTGCAAAAGTGCAGTGTTTGGGAGGCAAGCCTTGGAGATCAAGTTAAACCTTGTATGCGATGGCTACATTCAGGTCACACATTGAAAACAATATTATTTCCACGGAATTCAGAAATCAGCAGCAATCAGCGGGGTGCTTAAGCGCCATGTCCTTTGATGCACATTTTCCATTTTGCAAAATTTTTCAAAAAAGAAGAGTGAAAAGACAAAAATAAACAATTACAAACCAGGAATAACAAAGTCCTTCTCGGATACTCCCGCTGATAAGATTTTTGAAGTGTTACCCATGTTTAAAAGTCTGAAGAATGGGAGATTTGGATTCAAAACATATTACCTATGCTGTGCTTGCCACATGTTGAGGTATGTAGCTGTGCCATCACCATCTGAAAGTTTTCCAGAATCCCAAGGTATCTTCTGCATGGTTTTGTAAGAGATATGACCCTTAATAAAGATCTGCTTGTGTGCTTAGATAGCGAGCTTTATGTCTTCCTCACACAAAGGAATTCGATTCCTTATCTTTAATATGCAGAGCGTGGCATTACAAAATGAGAGCCCTGAAAACTCCCAAAAGAATTACCCCGGAAAAAAACTCACAGCAGATACCATCGCATACCCTCTGAAATCCTACCTAAGAGTTACATACAACATCAGTCAGTTTAAACCAGGGGAACAGAGACAGGAAAGACACAACTTCTTTTTTAACCAAGCTCAGAGAGCAATGTCGAAACAGGCTGTGCAAAAATTCTTTGAGACTCTTTAACGGTCCTCTCCACGGAAATCTTTAGTAAAAGGCGAAAGATTTGTTAGGGATGAAGGAACCCAGAGCATGTGTGTTGCGGCCAGGAAGAGAGAACGGCCAGTGAGGCCCTGCGCAGCTGACATGCGACACCTTGTCCAGACTTACAAAAACTGAAGGTAGAAGGTGGCCAAAAGGACAACTAGGTGAGGAGCACCAGAGAAGCATTAAAACAGTCGCAGCCAAAGGAATTTAGATTATATGGAACTGAATATGTTGAGTGGGCACACTCTGCAATGCATCATGGGTAGGGGCAAGAAACTCCCGCCCACCACCCAGAGATACAAAAGCGCCACTTATGCTAATCAACATCTGAATTCTTGCAAGGCCTCTAGACAGAAGTCAGCTTGTCCTGGGTATCCATCGCTATTCTCCACTTCTCCTGATTTTCCGCTTCCTTGGGCGCAAAGGGAACAACTGGAATAGACAATAGACACGTCAGAGCTGGTGAATTCTTCTTTACACCAATGTCAGACCGTGCTTGCCGATAGGGTTCTCGTCATGTCACTTCAGGCCACTAGATGCACGAGAACCACACGATCGACTTCAAAGGGTTAAGTGATCTATCAGTGAAATCCTAATAGTGTGCAGACACTGGGTGGGCTCCTCATTATTGAATCAGTCGAAATCTCAGAGGTGGGTTGGGACTTGGATGTCCTGTTTCACCCGGAAACTCTACAGATTGAGGCACGTGGCATCAGCGTTATGTCAGTGCAAAAGTGCAGTGTTTGGGAGGCAAGCCTTGGAGATCAAGTTAAACCTTGTATCGATGGCTACATTCAGGTCACACATTGAAAACAATATTATTTCCACGAATTCAGAAATCAGCAGCAATCAGGCGGTTAAGCAGCGCCATGTCCTTTGATGCACATTTTCCATTTTGCAAAATTTTCCTCAAAGAAGAGTGAAAGACAAAAATAAACAATTACAAACCAGGAATAACAAAGTCCTTCTCGGATACTCCCGCTGATAAGATTTTTGAAGTGTTACCCATGTTTAAAGTCTGAAGAATGGGAGATTTGGATTCAACATATTACCTATGCTGTGCTTGCCACTGTTGAGGTATGTAGCTGTGCCATCATCTGAAAGTTTTCCAGAATCCCAAGGTATCTTCTGCATGGTTTTGTAAGAGATATGACCGCAGCTAAGATCTGCTTGTGTGCTTAGATAGCGAGCTTTATGTCTTCCTCACACAAGGCAATTCGATTCCTTATCTTTAATATGCAGGCGTGCGTACACAAAGGCGAGAGCCTGAAAACTCCCAAAAAGAATTACCCCGGAAAAAAAACTCACAGCAGATACCATATAAACCCTCTGAAATCCTACCTAAGAGTTACATACAACATCAGATACGGTTAAACCAGGGGAACAGAGACAGGAAAGACACAACTTCTTTTTAACCAAGCTCAGAGAGCCTGTCAGAAACAGGCTGTGCAAAAATTCTTTGAGACTCTTTAACGGTCCTCTCCACGGAAATCTTTAGTAAAAGCGAAAGATTTATTCGGGATAAAGAGGAACCCAGAGCATGTGTGTTGCGGCCAGGAAGAGAACACGGCCAGTGAGGCCTGCGCAGCTGACATGCACACCTTGTCAGACTTACAAAAACTGAAGGTAGAAGGTGGCGCCAAAGGACAACTAGGTGAGAGCACCAGAGAAGCATTAAAACAGTGCAGCAGCCAAAGGAATTTAGATTATATGGAACTGAATATGTTGAGTGTGCACACTCTGCAATGCATCATGGGTAGGGCAAGAAACTCCCGCCCACCACCCAGAGATACAAAGAAAGCGCCACTTATGCTAATCAACATCTGAATTCTTGCAAGGCCTCTAGACAGAAGTCAGCTTGTCCTGGGTATCCATCGCTATTTCCACTTCTCCTGATTTTCCAGCTTCATTGGGCGCAAAGGGAACAACTGGAATAGACAATAGAGCACGTCAGAGCTGGTGAATTCTTCTTTACACCAATGTACAGACCGTGCTTGCCGATAGGGTTCTCGTCATGTCACTTCAGGCCACTAGATGCACGAGAACCACGATCGACTTCAAGGGTTAAGTGATCTATCAGTGAAATCTAATAGTGTGCAGACACTGGGTGGGCTCCTCATTATTGAATCAGTCGAAATCTCAGAGGTGGGTTGGGACTTGGATGTCCTGTTTCACCCGGAAACTCTACAGATTGAGGCGCGTGGCATAGCGTTATGTCAGTGCAAAAGTGCAGTGTTTGGGAGGCAAGCCTTGGAGATCAAGTTAAACCTTGTATCGATGGCTACATTCAGGTCACACATTGAAAACAATATTATTTCCACGAATTCAGAAATCAGCAGCAATCAGCGGGGTACTTAAGCGCCATGTCCTTTGATGCACATTTTTCCATTTGCAAAATTTTCCTCAAAAGAAGAGTGAAAGACAAAATAAACAATTACAAACCAGGAATAACAAAGTCCTTCTCGGATACTCCCGCTGATAAGATTTTGAAGTGTTACCCATGTTTAAAAGTCTGAAGAATGGGAGATTTGGATTCAGCATATTACCTATGCTGTGCTTACCACTGTTGAGGTATGTAGCTGTGCCATCATCTGAAAGTTTTTCCAGAGTCCCAAGGTATCTTCTGCATGGTTTTGTAAGAGATATGACCCGCAGCTAAAGATCTGCTTGTGTGCTTAGATAGCGAGCTTTATGTCTTCCTCACACAAGGCAATTCGATTCCTTATCTTTAATATGCAGGCGTCACGTACACAAGGCGAGAGCCCTGAAAACTCCCAAAAGAATTACGGAAAAAAAACTCACAGCAGATACCATCGCATAAACCCTCTGAAATCCTACCTAAGAGTTACATGCAACATCAGTGCGGTTAAACCAGGGGAACAGAGACAGGAAAGACACAACTTCTTTTTAACCAAGCTCAGAGAGCCTGTACAGAAACAGGCTGTGCAAAAATTCTTTGAGACTCTTCTTGGTCCTCTCCACGGAAATCTTTAGTAAAAGCGAAAGATTTATTGGGATGAAGGAACCCAGAGCATGTGTGTTGCGCCAGGAAGAAACGGCCAGTGAGGCCTGCTTGCAGCTGACATGCGACACCTTGTCAGACTTACAAAAACTGAAGGTAGAAGGTGGCGCCAAAGGACAACTAGGTGAGGAGCACCAGAGAAGCATTAAAACAGTGCAGCCAAAGGAATTTAGATTATATGGAACTGAATATGTTGAGTGTGCACACTCTGCAATGCATCATGGGTAGGGGCAAGAAACTCCCGCCCACCACCCAGAGATACAAAAGCGCCACTTATGCTAATCAACATCTGAATTCTTGCAAGGCCTCTAGACAGAAGTCAGCTTGTCCTGGGTATCCATCGCTATTTCCACTTCTCCTGATTTTCCCGCTTCCTTGGGCGCAAAGGGAACAACTGGAATAGACAATAGACACGTCCAGAGCTGGTGAATTCTTCTTTACACCAATGTCCAGACCGTGCTTGCCGATAGGGTTCTCGTCATGTCACTTCAGGCCACTAGATGCCACGAGAACCACGATCGACTTCAAGGGTTAAGTGATCTATCGAGTGAAATCCTAATAGTGTGCAGACACTGGGTGGGCTCCTCATTATTGAATCAGTCGAAATCTCAGAGGTGGGTTGGGACTTGGATGTCCTGTTTCACCCGGAAACTCTACAGATTGAGGCCGTGGCAGCGTTATGTCAGTGCAAAAGTGCAGTGTTTGGGAGGCAAGCCTTGGAGATCAAGTTAAACCTTGTATCGATGGCTACATTCAGGTCACACATTGAAAACAATATTATTTCCGCGAATTCAGAAATCAGCAGCAATCAGCGGGGTACTTAAGCGCCATGTCCTTTGATGCACATTTTTTCCATTTTGCAAAATTTTCCTCAAGAAGAGTGAAAGACAAAAATAAACAATTACAAACCAGGAATAACAAAGTCCTTCTCGGATACTCCCGCTGATAAGATTTTTGAAGTGTTACCCATGTTTAAAAGTCTGAAGAATGGGAGATTTGGATTCAACATATTACCTATGCTGTGCTTGCCACTATTGAGGTATGTAGCTGTGCCATCATCTGAAAGTTTTTCCAGAATCCCAAGGTATCTTCTGCATGGTTTTGTAAGAGATATGACCCAGCTAAAGATCTGCTTGTGTGCTTAGATAGCGAGCTTTATGTCTTCCTCACACAAGGCAATTCGATTCCTTATCTTTAATATGCAGGCGTGCGTACACAGAAGCGAGAGCCCTGAAAACTCCCAAAATTACCCGGAAAAAAACTCACAGCAGATACCATGCCAAACCCTCTGAAATCCTACCTAAGAGTTACATGCAACATCAGTACGGTTAAACCAGGGGAACAGAGACAGGAAAGACACAACTTCTTTTTTAACCAAGCTCAGAGAGCCTGCACAGAAACAGGCTGTGCAAAAATTCTTTGAGACTCTTTCGGTCCTCTCCACGAAATCTTTAGTAAAAGGCGAAAGATTTGTAGGGATGAAAGAACCCAGAGCATGTGTGTTGCGGCCAGGAAGAAGAACACGGCCAGTGAGGCCTGCGCAGCTGACATGCGACACCTTGTCAGACTTACAAAAAACTGAAGGTAGAAGGTGGCCAAAGGACAACTAGGTGAGGAGCACCAGAGAAGCATTAAAACAGTCGCAGCCAAAGGAATTTAGATTATATGGAACTGAATATGTTGAGTGTGCACACTCTGCAATACATCATGGGTAGGGGCAAGAAACTCCCGCCCACCCCAGAGATACAAGCGCCACTTATGCTAATCAACATCTGAATTCTTGCAAGGCCTCTAGACAGAAGTCAGCTTGTCCTGGGTATCCATCGCTATTTCCACTTCTCCTGATTTTCCAGCTTCCTTGGGCGCAAAAGGGAACAACTGGAATGAACAATAGACACGTCCAGAGCTGGTGAATTCTTCTTTACACCAATGTCCAGACCGTGCTTGCCGATGGGGTTCTCGTCATGTCACTTCAGGCCACTAGATGCACGAGAACCACCGATCGACTTCAAGGGTTAAGTGATCTATCGAGTGAAATCCTAATAGTGTGCAGACACTGGGTGGGCTCCTCATTATTGAATCAGTCCAGGAAATCTCAGAGGTGGGTTGGGACTTGGATGTCCTGTTTCACCCGGAAACTCTACAGATTGAGGCACGTGGCATCAGCGTTATGTCAGTGCAAAGTGCAGTGTTTGGGAGGCAAGCCTTGGAGATCAAGTTAAACCTTATATACGATGGCTACATTCAGGTCACACATTGAAAACAATATTATTTCCACGAATTCAGAAATCAGCAGCAATCAGCAGGGGTACTTAAGCGCCATGTCCTTTGATGCACATTTTTTCCATTTGCAAAATTTTCCTCAAGAAGAGTGAAAGACAAAAATAAACAATTACAAACCAGGAATAACAAAAGTCCTTCTCGGATACTCCCGCTGATAAGATTTTTTGAAGTGTTACCCATGTTTAAAAGTCTGAAGAATGGGAGATTTGGATTCAACATATTACCTATGCTGTGCTTGCCACTGTTGAGGTATGTAGCTGTGCCATCATCTGAAAGTTTTCCAGAATCCCAAAGGTATCTTCTGCATGGTTTTGTAAGAGATATGACCCGCAATAAAGATCTGCTTGTGTGTGCTTAGATAGCGAGCTTTATGTCTTCCTCACACAAAGGCAATTCGATTCCTTATCTTTAATATGCAGGCGTGCGTACACAAGGCGAGAGCCCTGAAAACTCCCAAAAGAATTACGGAAAAAAACTCACAGCAGATACCGCCATACAAACCCTCTGAAATCCTACCTAAGAGTTACATGCAGCATCAGTACGGTTAAACCAGGGAACAGAGACAGGGAAAGACACAACTTCTTTTTTAACCAAGCTCAGAGAGCCTGCTTCGCAAAACAGGCTGTGCAAAATTCTTTGAGACTCTTTAGCGGTCCTCTCCACGGAAATCTTTGAAGTAAAAGGCGAAAGATTTGTGGGGATAAAGGAACCCAGAGCATGTAATGTTGCGGCCAGGAAGAAGAGAACACAGCCAGTGAGGCCTGCGACATCGCACCTTGTCAGACTTACAAAAACTGAAGGTAGAAGGTGGTGGCAAAGGACAACTAGGTGAGGAGCACCAGAGAAGCATTAAAACAGTAAGGCCAAAGGAATTTAGATTATATGGAACTGAATATGTTGAGTGTGCACACTCTGCAATGTACATCATGGGTAGGGAAGAAAACTCCGCATACCACCGAGAGATACAAAGCGCTGCTTATGCTAATCAACATCTGAATTCTTGCAAGGCCTCTAGACAGAAGTCAACTTGTCCTGGGTATCATCGCTATTTCCTTCTTCTCCTGATTTTCCAGCTTCCTTGGGCATAAAAGGGAACAACTGGAATAGACAATAGACACGTCCAGAGCTGGTGAATTCTTCTTTACACCAATGTCCAGACCGTGCTTGCGATGGGGTTCTCGTCATGTCACTTCAGGCCACTAGATGCACGAGAACCACGATCGACTTCAAGGGTTAAGTGATCTATCGGAGTGAAATCCTAATAGTGTGCAGACACTGGGTGGGCTCCTCATTATTGAATCAGTCGAAATCTCAGAGGTGGGTTGGGACTTGGATGTCCTGTTTCACCCGGAAACTCTACAGATTGAGGCACGTGGCATCAGCGTTATGTCAGTGCAAAAGTGTAGTGTTTGGGAGGCAAGCCTTGGAGATCAAGTTAAACCTTGTATGCGATGGCTACATTCAGGTCACACAGAGAAAACAATATTATTTCCACGGAATTCAGAAATCAGCAGCAATCAGCGGGGTACTTAAGCGCCATGTCCTTTGATGCACATTTTTCCATTTGCAAAATTTTCCTCAAAAGAGAGTGAAAGACAAAAATAAACAATTACAAACCAGGAATAACAAAAGTCCTTCTATACTCCCCGCTGATAAGATTTTTGAAGTGTTACCCATGTTTAAAAGTCTGAAGAATGGGAGATTTGGATTCAGCATATTACCTATACTGTGCTTGCCACTGTTGAGGTATGTTATCTGTGCCATCATCTGAAAGTTTTCCAGAATCCCAAGGTATCTTCTGCATGGTTTTGTAAGAGATATGACCATGGCTAAAGATCTGCTTGTGTGCTTAGATGGCGAGCTTTATGTCTTCCCTCACACAAGGCAATTCGATTCCTTATCTTTAATATGCAGGCGTGCGTACAAAAGGCGAGAGCCCTGAAAACTCCCAAAAGTTACCCGGAAAAAAACTCACAGCAGATACCATATAAACCCTCTGAAATCCCTACCTAAGGAGTTACATACAACATCAGTACGGTTAAACCAGGGGGAACAGAGACAGGAAAGACACAACTTCTTTTTTTTTTTAACCAAGCTCAGAGAGCCTGTACTGAAACAGGCTGTGCAAAAGAAATTCTTTGAGACTCTTTACTTGGTCCTCTCCACGAAATCTTTAGTAAAGGAGCGAAGATTTATTAGGGATGAAGAGAACCCAGAGCATGTGTGTTGCGGCCAGGAAGAAGAGAACACGGCCAGTGAGGCCTCTTGCAGCTGACATACGACACCTTGTCAGACTTACAAAAACTGAAGGTAGAAGGTGGCGTAAGGACAACTAGGTGAGGAGCACCAGAGAAGCATTAAAACAGTCGCAGCCAAAGGAATTTAGATTATATGGAACTGAATATATTTGAGTGTGCACACTCTGCAATACATCATGGGTAGGGGCAAGAAACTCCCCCCCACCACCCAGAGATACAAAGAGCGCCATATTATGCTAATCAACATCTGAATTCTTGCAAGGCCTCTAGACAGAAATCCAGCTTGTCCTGGGTATCCATCGCTATTCCCACTTCTCCTGATTTTCAGCTTCCTTGGGCGCAAAAAGAACAACTGGAATAGACAATAGACACGTCCAGAGCTGGTGAATTCTTCTTTACACCAATGTCCAGACCGTGCTTGCCCGATGAGGGTTCTCGTCATGTCACTTCAGGCCACTAGATGCACGAGAACCACGATCGACTTCAAGGTTAAAGTGATCTATGCGAGTGAAATCCTAATAGTGTGCAGACACTGGGTGGGCTCCTCATTATTGAATCAGTCGAAATCTCAGAGGTGTAGGTTGGGACTTGGATGTCCTGTTTCACCGGAAGCTCTACTGATTGAGACACGTGGCATCAGCGTTATGTCAGTGCAAAGAGTGCAGTGTTTGGGAGGCAAGCCTTGGAGATCAGATTAAACCTTGTATCGATGGCTACATTCAGGTCACACATTAGAAAACAATATTATTTCCGCGGAATTCAGAAATCAGCAGCAATCAGCTGGGGTACTTAAGCGCCATGTCCTTTGATGCACATTTTTCCATTTGCAAAATTTTCCTCAAAGAAAGTGAAAGACAAAAATAAACAATTACAAACCAGGAATAACAAAGTCCTTCTCGGATACTCCCGCTGATAAGATTTTTTGAAGTGTTACCCATGTTTAAAGTCTGAAGAATGGGAGATTTGGATTCAACATATTACCTATGCTGTGCTTGCCACTGTTGAGGTATGTAGCTGTGCCATCATCTAAAGTTTTCCAGAATCCCAAGGTATCTTCTGCATGGTTTTGTAAGAGATATGACCCCAGCTAAAGATCTGCTTGTGTGCTTAGATACTTGAGCTTTATGTCTTACTCACACAAGGCAATTCGATTCCTTATCTTTAATATGCAGGCGTGCACACAGAAGCGAGAGCCCTGAAAACTCCCAAAATTACCCGGAAAAAACTCACAGCAGATACCATACAAAACCCTCTGAAATCCTACCTAAGAGTTACATGCATCAATCAGTACGGTTAAACCAGGGAGACAGAGACCAGGAAAGAGACAACTTCTTTTTTAACCAAGCTCAGAGAGCCTACATGAAACAGGCTGTGCAAAATTCTTTGAGACTCTTTAACTTCCTCTCACGAAATCTTTAGTAAAAGCGAAAAGATTTGTGGGGATGAAGGAACCCAGAGCATGTGTGTTGCGGCCAGGAAGAAGAGCACAGCCAGTGAGCCTGCACTTGTGACATTGTCGACACCTTGTCAGACTTACAAAAACTGAAGGTAGAAGGTGGCGCAAGGACAACTAGGTGAGGAGCACCAGAGAAGCATTAAAACAGTGCAGCCAAAGGAATTTAGATTATATGGAACTGAATATGTTGAGTGTGCACACTCTGCAATGCATCATGGGTAGGGGCAAGAAACTCCCCGCCCACCACCCAGAGATACAAAGCGCCACTTATGCTAATCAACATCTGAATTCTTGCAAGGCCTCTAGACAGAAGTCAGCTTGTCCTGGGTATCCATCGCTATTTCCACTTCTCCTGATTTTCCGCTTCCTTGGGCGCAAAAGGGAACAACTGGAATAGACAATAGACACGTCCAGAGCTGGTGAATTCTTCTTTACACCAATGTCAGACCGTGCTTGCCGATGGGTTCTCGTCATGTCACTTCAGGCCACTAGATGCACGAGAACCACACGATCGACTTCAAGGGTTAAGTGATCTATCGAGTGAAATCCTAATAGTGTGCAGACACTGGGTGGGCTCCTCATTATTGAATCAGTCGAAATCTCAGAGGTGGGTTGGGACTTGGATGTCCTGTTTCACCCGGAAACTCTACAGATTGAGGCACGTGGCATCGCGTTATGTCAGTGCAAAAGTGCAGTGTTTGGGAGGCAAGCCTTGGAGATCAAGTTAAACCTTGTATCGATGGCTACATTCAGGTCACACATTGAAAACAATATTATTTCCACGGAATTCAGAAATCAGCAGCAATCAACCGGGCACTTAACGCCATGTCCTTTGATGCACATTTTCCATTTTGCAAAATTTTCCTCAAAGAAGAGTGAAAGACAAAAATAAACAATTACAAACCAGGAATAACAAAGTCCTTCTGGATACTCCCGCTGATAAGATTTTTGAAGTGTTACCCATGTTTAAAAGTCTGAAGAATGGGAGATTTGGATTCAGCATATTACCTATGCTGTGCTTGCCACTGTTGAGGTATGTAGCTGTGCCATCATCTGAAAGTTTTTCCAGAATCCCAAGGTATCTTCTGCATGGTTTTGTAAGAGATATGACCCGCAGCTAAAGATCTGCTTGTGTGCTTAGATAGCGAGCTTTATGTCTTCCTCACACAAGGCAATTCGATTCCTTATCTTTAATATGCAGAGCGTGCGTACACAAGAGCGAGAGCCCTGAAAACTCCCAAAGAATTACCCCGGAAAAAACTCACAGCAGATACCATCGCAAACCCTCTGAAATCCTACCTAAGAGTTACATGCAACATCAGTCCGTTAAACCAGGGGAACAGAGACAGGAAAGACACAACTTCTTTTTTTAAACAAGCTCAGAGAGCCTGTACGAAACAGGCTGTGCAAAAATTCTTTGAGACTCTTTACGGTCCTCTCCACGGAAATCTTTAGTAAAAGCGAAAGATTTATTCGGGATGAAGGGAACCCAGAGCATGTGTGTTGCGCAGGAAGAAGAGAACACGGCCAGTGAGGCCTGCGCAGCTGACATGCGACACCTTGTCAGACTTACAAAAAAACTGAAGGTAGAAGGTGAGCGCCAAAGGACAACTAGGTGAGGAGCACCAGAGAAGCATTAAAACAGTCGCAGCCAAAGGAATTTAGATTATATGGAACTGAATATGTTGAGTGTGCACACTCTGCAATGCATCATGGGTAGGGGCAAGAAACTCCCCACCACCCAGAGATACAAAGAAACGCCACTTATGCTAATCAACATCTGAATTCTTGCAAGGCCTCTAGACAGAAGTCAGCTTGTCCTGGTATCCATCGCTATTTCCACTTCTCCTGATTTTCCCTTCCTTGGGCAAAAGGGAACAACTGGAATAGACAATAGACCGCAGACTGTGAATTCTTTTACA
>NW_024382215.1:0-5213 GCF_016835505.1 Polypterus senegalus
GAATTTAATCTAAGCGCACTATGAGACAAAACATAAGACTGGAATGCAATGCAAAGATACAGAAAGCAGAAGGTTAAAGAAGAATCTGCACTTCAGCAGCGTTTTACCTGCAAAAACAAAGTGATTTCAAGTGAAGCTACTTTATGGGTGACACAGTGCACCTGTGCAACTTGCCCCACTTTCCCTGTTGCCAAGTAATGTTGAACCAAGTCGGCACTACGGTGTTCCCAAATACGCATTTTGCTGATAAACTGAGTTCGCACGGCGCTTTGGTGGCTTTGAAGAACAAAAGAAGAATTTTGAGTTGTTTCGCAACCCATTTGCCGTCGATGTGGAAACTACACCTCTGCAGATTCAGATGGAGGTGATTGAGCTGCAGTGTAATGGCACACTGAAGGCAAAGTACGATACTGCACGGCCCACACAGTTTATTCACTCCATTCCCGAAAATGCTCCATCTCCGTCACATCGGCTCAAACCTTGTGCATATTTGGTACCACATATCTGTGTGAGAAGCTCTTCTCAGTCATGAAGACTAACAAAACAGCACACAGGAGTCGCCTCACTGATGAGCACCTGCAGTCCATCCTGAGAATCTCCACAACACAGAACCTCACACCAAACATAAACGAATTTGTTGCCAAAAAAAGATGCCAGGCGTCCAGCTCTGATTAAATGACATAAGAGCAAAGACAACTGAATGATTTGATTTGTTATTGCTGAAAAGAACAAATTTTATTTATATTTCCAGGTTTTGTTATGCACCATGTTCATATTTGAATTTGTATAATTTTGACAGGATATATTTTATGGAGAGCAAAATCTTTTGGGATATTTAAAATTTAAGTTTATTTTTACATAAAATTACATAAGAGTAAAGAAATTTGAATTTTGTTCTTTTAACGTTTACTTTATTACTAACTTGTATAATTTAGACAGGATATATTTTTATGGAGAGCAAAATATTATAAGTTATTTAAGGTTTGAGTTGATTTATTCCAGAATAACATTCTGTCGACTAAATAAAAATTCCTTCTATTTAAAATTTATATAGAACTTGAACAGATACGATAGGTCATAATATCCAGGCAGACTTGCACAAAAGAGCGGGAGTCATCCATTTTAACAAACTGCGTATTGCACTGATACGAAATAGCCTGCCCATTTAATTATTTAGGAATGGATAAATAAATTAAGATTTTGTACAAATAATGTTTTTCATTTTTCTTCCTTCATGGATTCTGGCACCCCCAGCAACAGTTGCTCGCACCCCAAAGACTGCATATATATATGTGTATATGTATATATGTAGATATGTATGTATATATATGTATTTGTGTGTATATATATGTGTGTGTATGTATATGTATGTGTGTATATGATATATATATATATATATATATACTGTATGTATATATATATGTGGATGTATGTGTGTATATACTATATATGTATGTATATATGTGTGTGTATATATATATATATATATGTGTATATGACAGCAACACTCATCACTCACAACAGTGACAAAACAATTACATTGACAATCATGTTACGTTATTTTCAAAATGTTTCCTTTTCTTTTCTACTTCTTTAACACACTACTTCTCGCTAAACGCTGGTATTTTGCTAGTTCAATCAATAATACAAATCCTCCACTCCCAGACGCGTTGTCACCCTTCCTCCCAACTCAGCAGAACACGCTGGGATTTCCCAGAATCCTTTATAGTCCTTGACCCGGACAGGTGAAAACTCCTCTTTTTCTTCATCCCGGAAGTACTTTATCTCTTCCGTTTCCGTTATTGTGCATTGCTTCCGGGCTATATGGATAGTACAAGTCCCTGGCCTCCCTGCAGCATCCGCTGGTGGTGCCCACGGTATCCAGCAGGGCTGTGAAGAAAGACTCCAAGGTCCATAATGCCCTGCTTGAATTTGGGGAACTTGCATGTTGCCGGGAGGGCTCCATCTATCGGCGTGGGGGTATTGGCCGGGATATACGGACGGCCATATACCACAGTACTCCCTCCCCAGTGAAGAACCATGGTTCGGAGTGGCCAGTCCGCGGGGTCGTCTTCCTCCATGAGGAGTCTCTGGCTGTGTCCAGTCCTTGGCTTTGTCCTGGTAAATAATCCCTGGAAAACCTAGGGGGAACAACATATACGTGACTCATTTTATCCCAGGTTCTCCTTGGACAATCCCGCCATATGTGGCCCAGTAATTACGGGAGGCTCCCGACCTAATCGCTGCAACTTTCTTTAAAGGTGCTTCGGCTGCAGCTCCTCGACGATCTTCTTTATTGTAATCGCGATCTGTAAGAAACTACTTACGGGCTGGATTCATTTTTCCAGCTCCCAGAAGTCAATACCATTAGTTAAATTGGCCGGAGGTGGACTCGATTCATCCTTAGCCCTACCTTCCGGCCGGGAGCCAATGAGCACGCTGGCTCATGGCACATGCTCGGTTGGGTTGCGCACAGGCTTCTGGGATTCTCTTTTTTAGAGGACCGGGTCGCCATCTTTGGCTGACTGCGATCCGCTGTAATTTGTCGGCGGACCGATCAGTCATTTCCCAGCCCCCCTTACCATTTTGTGCGGCACCTGACATGCGGAAGTCCTTTGTTGCTCTCATCGGCTCAAGCTAGAGCGCACCACCGTGTTCGGGAGTTTCTCCTACCTCCCGCAGAGCCTCCGGATGACCCTCTCCGAGGTATGTGCACGGTACAAAATTAGTTATTTTAAAGATGTTTTCAATAAATCTCCGCACATATCTCGTGACAGTCGCCTTTCTCCGAAGCTTTTTCCTGACCTGTGTAGCCGCTCTGTAGCTCATCCTGAGCATCGGCCATGATGAGAGTGGATCTTCCGCTGGTGCTATCACTCTGCTTTGCCTTATTTTTCCCATAATGGACGTGGTAACAGGGTTTGCGCATTTTTCTGCGGTCTTGATGCTGTCTTCTTGGGGTTCTTCTATCACAGAAAATTTATTCAGGTCCTCTGCCAAACCGACAGCCAGAGAATCCTGCCGACTATGCCACTGTGACAGATAGGGGGCGCTGTCGTCCCTTGAACCCTTAGACCAGATGCCAGACACCAGATAAAAGTCCAAACTGTTGACTTTTTATTATAATAAAGTGCACAAAGCACCCTCCACTCCACAATACTCACAAACAATACACTAATTCAATCAATAATACAAATCCTCCACTCCCAGATGTGTTGTCATCTTTCCTCCCAACTCAGCTCAACACGCTGGGATTTCCCACAGTCCTTTATAGTCCTTGACCCGGAAGTGCTTCTGATCCCTCAGTCCATGTGATTAGCCAGCACTTCCGGTCAGTGAAAACTTGTTTGTAATATTCTTAATATTCAAAGATTTCTATTTCATAAGGTTCTTATAAACAAATATATTTCTTACACAACAGAATGTAAAAAAGTATTTAGCTAGACTTTATTTTAAAATAATTGACAGAGACTACAGCAGTGGCCTCTACAGAAAGGCATAAAAGCAATGCACAGAAATATTTTTAGATTTAAGAGGAATTCATGCTACAGGTAACTTCACAATGAACATTCTATTTAAACCTTCTGAAATAAAGTTCTGGAGCATTAATATTCCAAAAATCAATGTGTCACAATTACTTTAAAATAGGAAAAGTAAGGCAGGTGTGACAGTGCGGGTTGGTTTTATATATACACTAAATCAGCTGATTCAACCTATATATATATATATTCCTCCTCGGGCCACGAGAGGAGAGCCGTCCTGGTTGTTATGGGGGGTCAACCCTATAGGGGCCCATGCCCACTGCCAGGGGGCGCTTACTGGATTTTAGAGCCATGGAAGCCAGCACATAAGCCACACCAGGAAGTGCTGGTGAAAGTTCATCAAGGGGCACCTGGAGCATATCCGAAGAAGTATAAAAAGGGCCGCCTTCCAACAGTTGAGGAGCTGGAGTTGGATGGAAGAAGACAAGGCCCGAAAGAGGACCATTTAGAGGCCCAAGAGATGGGTGTTTGGTGCTAGAGCACGGTGTGCTGTGCGGGACTGTGACCATTGTATATAGAACTGTTAATTAACCGTGTGTGGTAGACTGAAGAATGGTGTCTGTCTGTCTGTGGTCGGCTGGCTTTCACTATAAATATATATATATATATATATATATATATATATATATATATATATATATATATATATATATATACAGGTGGGCCATTTATATACACCTTAATAAAATGGGAATGGTTGGTGATATTAACTTCCTGTTTGTGGCACATTAGTATATATATATCGGCCATTCTGGATCCAGCTTTTGTTTTTTCAATAGGAAGAGGGTCATGTGACACATCAAACTTATTGGAAATTTCACAAGAAAAACAATGGTGTGCTTGGTTTTAACGTAACTTTATTCTTTCATGAGTTATTTACAAGTTTCTCTTTGTTTACAGCCATTGACATGTCGCAGAGGTTAACACATGAGGAGTGGATAGAAATTGTGTTGATGTCTGGTGAACGCAGTAACCGGGTCATTGCAGCAGATTTCAATGCAAGACACCCTACGAGACCACCCATCTCCCATGCTACAGTTAGCAAACTGCTTGCTACGTTTCGTGAAACTGGTTCAGTGTTGGATTTACCAAAATGTGGACGCATGAAAACTGTCACTAATGTCACTAACTAAATGTCAGTAACTGACATCAGTGGCTGTCGTAGCTTCATTCAGCAAGAGCCCACAGTATAGCACTCGCCGCATGTCACTGGAGAGTGGCATTAGTCGAACATCCCTTTGGCGGATATTAGCTACTCACAAATGGCACCCTTACAAACTCCAGCTACTGCAGCATCTCAACGAGGATGACCCAGATCGGCGCACTGAATTTGCAGAATGGGCAAAACAAAATTGGAACAGGACCCTCAGTTTACGAGAAGATTTTGTTCAGTGATGAGGCAAACTTTTATGTGAATGGTGAAGTTAACAAACAAAACCACCGCTATTGGTCTGACACTAAACACATTGGATAGATCCCTCCAAGACTGTTGGAACAAAAATTGATGGTATGTTGTGGTATATGGGTACAAAGATAGTGGGCCATTCTTCATCAATGGAAACCTCAAGGCCACTGATAGCAAAATTGCTACATGATGATGTGTTTCTCTATGCACTGAAGCTGCAGTTCCCTGCGTTTTCCAGCAAGATGGTGCACCACCACATTATGGGT
>NW_024382216.1:0-10318 GCF_016835505.1 Polypterus senegalus
TGCAAGGAACTAATCCATGCCTACAAAATACCCAAAGGAATTGATAAAGTAGATCCAACAGAATTATTTCATCTTATAGGTGAATCATGTACTGTACTGAAGGACACCAGTGGAACATAAGGAGAAGTGCATGTAAAACTCAAACCAGGAAGCACTTCTTTACACAAAGAGTTGTGGGATTCTGGAACAAACTATTGTGATATGAAACCTTGACAGCCTTTAAGAAGTATCTGGATGAGATAGTGAGGCAGCTTAGCTATTTTTCTAAACAAACAAACAGACTGAACTGTCTCTTGTTGTTTGTCAAATTTCTTAGTTTTTAACTGTCATTTAATTGTTTCGCTTTCTCTTCACTTTTTGAAAAATTGCGATATAGCTGTTTTTATGCACAATTTGCACATTATGGTATAATAGAGTAGCTTAAATTTCATGACTTATATGACGTCCATTATTGTTTACACATTGAATGCTTCTTCAAAGGGAAACATTAATGAGAAATGTGAAATGGGTTCATTAGTAAGTGGGCATGACTGCGTACCCTGTGATTGAGTGTTGACTCCTTTTATACTTACTTTGACTGCTAACCTGACCAAGAAGCAAAAACAGATTGAATTTTGCCATTTTTCTTTATTTTTAAATGAATCTCGAATTCAAGTAAAACTGGGGTGTATTTTCTAGATGATAAATTCTTTCTGAAACTCAGCAACAGAGTACCATGTTAAAAATAAAAATGGTGCTATAAAAATCTTGTACTTGTTATTCATATGTGATCTTAAAATTGTAAAACAGATCAGTCCAGACGAGCAAGCAGTTAAGGGCTATTAAGCAGGTGTAAGGATTAATGAGCTAAATTGAGAGGTACAAACAGTATCTAGTACTTGAGGACAAAATGCTGTGTACATAACTGAGAACCAATGGAGAGCACACATAAAAAGTCACGTTCACTTATTTACAAAATACATCAGACAGAAGTCAATTAGAATTGACTCTTACAACCTCAAAGCATTGACAATATGATGGTTTAATCTTGGATAAAACAATGCAACATTAGCAATGGGATACTATAAGTGTACTTCAATCAGAGCAACTTGTGTGGTCCGCTTGCCGCAAGTGCAAAGGTGGCTGATGTCACCAGAATGACAAATGATAGCTTTTCAACTCAGTTAGTTTACCTACACAAAGCAATGCTTGACTGGATTCCATAAACCTGGTTTAGTAAGATAAAACTGAGGTAATTAAACCGCTAGGGAATTAAATTTGAAACAAGTCAAGCAAACGGAAAATAATTCAGTGACAACAAATTATTAAACAGCAGTCTTAATGGCCTAGGGGTGAATGAGGTCAGGCGAATCACTAGCATATCAATCATTTAAAAAAAGATAGTCACCTTTAACAGGCTTGAATGCACAAGATACAATTTCTACTTTAACAAAGCACAATAAATGTGAAACACCAGATAAACAAATTAGAGTCATAGAAAAAGAAATTAGGATTTTACAGCACATACGCATAACATAAATATATTGTAAGAAACACCAAGACAAAGCATAAAGGATTGGGGCACTTTTGCAATCCCAGTATAATTACAAAAACAAAAAACTGAGTTGTACAAAAGTTTAAACATCTTTTAGACAGAAATCTAAGATCAGACTGCCATGATGAGGTGTAGGAGAGGTTTATATGGGTCCAGGCAGGAAGAGTCAGGTCCAGGAGGGTGTAGGGCAGAAGTGATATCAGAGGTGGAACAACTGTCTATCTTCCATTCTTCAGAGGGAGGAGAAGAAAAGCCATTAGGCAACTGCGCCACCCTTGGTCCAGAGGAGAACTGCAACTATCAGAAACCTTCAGCTGTCCCTGAAACACACGTGTGTCACAGTATATATGTATAAAGTATACACTGTCACACATGTGCACATGGGAGGCAGCTAAAGGTCACGCCAGACCAGGGGGTAGCGAGGTCCACTGACTTTCTCTCTCGATCCTCTGCAGACCATTCACAGGAAATCCCACACGGTTCCGGCACCCATGAAGATGTCACTTCCGTTTTTGGTGCCTGCAACAATGTCACTTCAGGTCCCAACAACGTAACTTCTGGTCCCCGCCTTTAAAGCTACCATCTTTACACATCTGAATCAGTTCTGTTTTGGACATTGTATCAAGCACAACTCAACAAATGATACTCATTTGCAGCCAGGGCATATTATACCCAAACCTTTGATGTCTCCTGTGTATTCTTGTCAAAACACATGACAATTAATATGTAGTAAAGGAAACAACAGAATAATACTTCATTTGGGACGCCATGAGCAACCGCTCATATGACACAATGTCAAACCAACGGTGCAGTGTCATTTGTGAGGACCGTTCCATCTTCAGCCCTGACTGCAACTTTCCAAGGAGCAGATTTGGATGTGTGTAATGCTTCAATTCCTCCGTAAGCAGGACGTGGGTCACTAGACCACAGATGGTGTGGCACTTGCTCACAGATTCCTCTAACAAACGCCTCTTTATCTGCCCTCAGAGCCCTCGCAGCCATCCTTCTCAGTTCCCAGTACAGAGCTGAGCTGCCATTGAGCCGTGCACTGCAACTCCTCTCAATGATATCCAGGGTGCCCTCGATATGAAACAAGTATGAGTATATACAAAAAGTAAAACAATTGCACCAATCCCAAAAGAAAAGTGTCCCAAAACAAATATTAATGTATATCTCCACCAAAAACAATCACTCAGAGACATATATGTTTAACAGATATTTATAAAGCTGCTGCCTCTATAGCTCAGCAGTGCTTATCTCTACCTTGCCTTTACTGTTGGTCCACTGACCCCCACTGTTTGTTCTTCTTACAGTAAATATATCCGGCAAGATTGTCCAGCCAATCCGCCACCCCCATCTACTCCACTCACCTATCAATGTAGACTCTGGCGTGTTCACACCACACACTGTGACCTGCTCCAGCTGACTTTCTCATCCATCCATCCATCCATCCATTATCCACCGCTTATCCAGGTCGGGTCGCAGGGGCATCAGCCTAATCAGGGAAGCCCAGACCTCCCTCTCCCAAGCTACCTCCTCCAGCTCCTCTGTGAGGACCCCAAGGCATTCCCTCCAGCATGTCCTCGGTCTGCCCCCTAGCCTTCTCCCAGTGGGACATGCCCGGAACACCCCCACAGGGAGACGTCCAGGGGGCATCCTAACCAGATGCCCAAACCACCTCAACTGACTCCTCTCAATGCGGAGGAGCAGCGACTTTACTCCGAGTCTCTTCCGGATAACTGAACTCCTCACCCTATCTCTAAGGGAAAGTCCAACGATCCTGAGGAGAAAACTCATTTCGGCCGCTTGTATCTGCGATCTTGCTCTTTCGGTTGCTACCCAAAGCTTGTGGCCAGGGCAGGAACATAGATTGACTGGTAAATCGACAGCATCGCCTTTCGCTCAGCTCTCTCACTCACGACGGACCATTGCAGAGCCCGCATTACTGCGGATGTCGCACCGATCCGTCTGTCAGCCTCCCGCTCCATTCTTCCCTCACTCGTGAACAAGACCCCGAGATACTTGAACTCATACACTCGAGGCAGTAATGTGTTACCAACCTGGAGAGAGCATTCCACCCTTTTCCAGCTGAGAACCATGGCCTCGGATTTAGAGGTGCTGACTCTCATCCCCACCACTTCACACTCAGCTGCGAACCGCTCCAGTGAGAGCTGGAGGTCAGTATGCGATGAAGCCAACAGAACCACGTCATTCACAAATAGCAGAGACGAGATTCTGAGGTCACCAAACCAGAAACCCTCCGCTCCTTGGCTGTGCCTAGAAATTCTGTCCATAAAACTTATGAACAGAATCGATGCCAAAGGGCAGCCCTGGCAGAGTCTAGCCTCAACTGGAAACAAGTTCGACTTATTACTGGCAATGCGGACCAAGCTCCTGCTCCTCCTGTACAGGGACTGAATGGCTTGTAACAATGAACCTTGTACCCTGTACTCTTGGAGCACACCACACAGGATGCTTCGAGGGTCACGGTCGAATGCCTTCTCCAAATCCACAAAACACATGTGGACTGGTTGGTCAAACTCCTAAGCCCCCTCAGGATCCTGGCCAGGGTGTAGAGCTGGTCCAGTGTTCCACAGCCGGGACGGAATCCGCATTGTTCCTCTTGAATCTCAAATTTCGACCATTAACCGAACTCTCTTCTCCAGCACCTCTGAATAGACCTTAGCAGAGAGGCTGAGGAGTGTGATCCCCCTATAGTTGGAGCACATCTTCCGGTCATCCGTCCTAAAAAGGGGGACCACCATCCTGGTTTGCAAATCCAGATGCACTGCCCCCTATGTCCATGCGATATTGCAAAGACCTGTCAACCAGGACAGCCCCACAACATCCAGAGCCTTGAGGAACCCAGGGTGAACCTCGTCCACCCCAGGGGCTGTGCCACCTCGAAGCTTTTGGCATTCCAACCCTCAGTTGCTGAAACTGGCTCTTGGGACATGGAATGTTACGGTGGGGAAGGAGCCTGAACTGGTGCTAGAGGTTGAAAGGTACCGCTAGATATAGTCGGCTCACCTCTATGCACAGTCTGGGCTTTGGAACCATTCCTCTTGAGAGAGGCTGGACTTTGTTCCACTCTGGAGTTGCTGTGGGTGAAAGGCGTCATGCAGGGGTGGGCTTGCTTATCTTATCGAGGCCTGCAAGTTGGGGTTCTCCCCGTTGGACGAGAGGGTTGCTTCCCAGTGACTTCGAGTTGGGGGAAGGACTCTGACTGTTGTTTGCGCCTATTCACGGAATGACAGTTCGGAGTACCGAGCCTTCTTGGAGTCCCTGGAAGAAGCGCTGCGAGGTGCAACTCCTGGGGACTCTATCATCCTACTGGGAGACTTAAACGGTCACGTCGGCAATGACAGTGAAACCTGGAGATGTGTGATTGGGAGGAACGGCCTCCCTTATCTAAACTCGAGTGGTCTAAAGTTGTTGGACTTCTGTGCTGGTCATGGATTGTCCATAACGAACACCATGTTCGAGCATAAGGGTGTCCATAAGCGCACTTGGCACCAGGATACCCGAGGTCGCAGCTTGATGATCGTCTTTGTAATCGTGTCATCAGATCGGCGATCTTATGTCTTGGACACTCGGGTAAAGAGAGGGACTGAGTTGTCAACTGATCACCACCTGGTGGTAAGTTGGATCAGATGTCGGGAGAGCCTGCCGGACAGACCAGGCAGACCCAAACGTATAACGAGGGTCTGCTGGGAACGTCTGGAGGAGGAACCAATCAGAAAGATCTTTAACTGCCACTTCTGGCAGAACTTCAACCTCATTCTGAGGGAGGCAAAGGACATTGAGTTTGAATGAGCCATGTTCCGAGCCTCCATTGTTGAAGCAGCAGAACAGAGCTGTGGCTGTAATGTTGTTGGTGCCTTTCGTGGCAGCAATCCATGAACCCGATGGTGGACACCTAAGGTTCAAGAGGCTGTCAAGCTGAAAAAAGAGTCCTATCGGGTCTGGTTGACCAGTGGGACTCCAGAGGCAGCTGAGAGGTACCGGGGCCAAGCGTGTGGCATTATCAGCTGTTGCAGAGGCAAAAACTCGGGCATGGGAGGAGTTTGGGGAAGTCATGGAAAATGACTTTCGGTCGGCACCAAGAAGGTTCTGGCAAACCGTCAGGCACCTCAGGAGGGGAAAGCGGTGCTCCACCAACACTGTGTACAGTGGAAATGGGGTCCTGCTGACTTCAACTGCAGATGTTATTGACCGGTGGAAGGAATAGTTTGAGGATCTTCTCAATCCCACCAGCATGTTTTCCTTAGAGGAAGCAGAGCTAGAGGACTCCGGGGGGGGCCTGTCCATATCGGGGGCCGAGGTCGCCAAGGTAGACTTTCTCTTTAAAATGAAACATCTGCTGTTCATGCATACGTAAGCCCAAGAACAGTCAATGGCAGTGCTGATGCCTTTGCTCCAGTAAGTAAACCTTTTTTCTTAAAATATGGGACCCTCTTCTCTTACACTACCTTACTTACAAATGCCGGCTTTTTCTTATAAGTGCGCCACAATTTAAACCACCCGTGACAGGCAGTCTACAAGGACACTGGCGCATAAAGCTGAACACCTGCAAGGGAGCTCATACTGGAGATTATACATGTTCCCCATGTACTCAGACAAGTTGTTCCCTGAAGCACGCACCCACCAAGATGGCCACTCTTTCACGCAGGAGCGCCTTTAACACAAAATGGTATCAGCGTTTTTTCAAGCTGGCTTACTTTCATTTTTAAAGGCAGAAATGTTCGATTTAGCTCTACTGTTGCTTAAATTAGTAATGCTTGAGGCCACGCATTACACCTCCCAACCTTTGCATGGTGAAAGCAAGTTACAAAGAAAGGAAAAACACTTTATACGATAAGAACATACTTTTGAATATCTCACTACCCTTTTGGAATAATTAGTTTCTTCAACAAATAGTTGTTTAATAGAAGGATGGCTGTATATTACTAACTAACAGAATACCCGCGCTTCGTAGCGGAGAAGTAGTGTGTTAAAGAAGTTATGAAAAAGAAAAGGAAAAATTTTAAAAATAACGTAACATGATTGTTAATGTAATTGTTTTGTCTTTGATATGAGTGTTGTTGTCATATCTATATATCTATATATCGTGGTATCTGGCCGGGGCTGGAGCCCGGCTGGTACTAGGAGGACCTGAGGAGGGCTTGTGCCTCCTCCAGAACGCGAGGGGGCATCTGCCCTGGTTATGTTGGGGGCCACGGGTAAAGGGCTTAGAAACCCAGCCCTATAGGGACCCGTGTCCACCACCAGGCGGCGCCCGGTGCCTGAATATCCCTGGAGCCCAGCACTTCCGCCACACCAGGAAGTGCTGGGGGGAAGACGACCGGGGACACCCGGACGGCTTCCGGGTGCGCAGCCGGCACTTCCGCCACACTGGGGCATCGCTACGGAGGAGTGCCGGGAAGCAGCTGGAGCCCATCCGGGTTCCTATTTAAGGGGCCGCCTCCCTTCAGTCGATGGTGGAAGTCGGGCGGAAGAGGACGGAGCTAGAGAGAGGACGGGAGGCGGCCAAGAGAGAGACACAAAGACTGTGAAGCCTGGACATTTGGGGAAACGGTGCTGGAGGCACTGGGAAGTGCACTGACATCATTATTGTAAATAAAATCGAAAATAAACGTGTGTTGGGTGAAATCAAGATGTCCGCCTGTCTGTGTCCGGGTTCAAGTCCACAATGGCGCCCAAGGTGGGGCGATCCGTCTGGTACAAGACGGGGACCCCTATATAAATATTTTGTGGATGGCCCGGCACAGCAGGTGCGCCCACACACGTGCCGCGGGAGCGGTGTGCCCACTACCCCGCGACAAGGAGTTGCCCAGCAGACCGTTGCCGGTTCGCGGAGGAATCGTGCTCACCTTGTGCGGGAGAGAGACCACGGCCAGGGCAGGAGAGCAGCGGGCTCCGATGAGTTTGCCGGCGCTGGAGGCGCCCGCAACGGCGTGTCGCCCAGCGAAGCCAAGCCGGGACGCTTCCTCGGGCAGACGAGATCCGGGAGGTAAGTTCCTGCTTGTCGGCAACCGGCCCTGTGGGGCCGAGTGTGTTCTCTATTTACAGAGCAGGGGCTGCCCAGATCCGCGTCAGTGGCAGGGGCACATCGGTTTGCGGGGCTCCAGCAGCACGGCAGCAGCTAGGAGAGCTGCGGAAAGGGAGCTGCTGCCGCTTGTAAATGCCCAAACAGGCCACCGCACCAGGAAGAGAAGAGCAAAGATGGCCGCGGTCCGGAAGTCCCACCCACTGACAGGCACGGGATTGGCTGGTGTGTCTTGTGTGCCCGCCAATGAGTGTATAGAGGCAGGACCAAGGAATGCCCGTCTCGTGCCTGGGAGAGACCCGATTGGGCTGGAGGAAGAGGCCCACAGGAAGTTGCCGGCGTATGTTGCTGACAGACAGGTGAGCTCACCGTCGGCTAACTTCCTGTCTTTGCCGGCTGCTCTGCATGAGCTGGAGGCCTGCCTTCAGCCTGCGGAGCAGCGGCTGTTGCAGATGCTACGTGCCCTCCAGGCAGAAGTGCAAGTACTGGAGAGGAAGGCGGTCGCGTCGCTAGAGGTGCTACGGATGGTAACGAGACGGCACGACGCTGGAATCTTCAGCCGGAACGGTACGTCAGAGATGGAGAGTACAGCTGACTCCGTACAGAATAAGGGAGAATCCGCTGAAATTGACTGTGATGTTAATGACCAGCAATGAGTACGCGGTTCCCCGACAACGGACGCGGCAGGGAGTGCTGTGCGCGAGGTGAGGAGGGAGAGATCGCAGCGGCTGGTAGGACAGGGGCTGATGAGTGCCCTGGGCCCTAGCGCTCTGTGCTCCGAGCCCGCGGCAGTCTCCTATTGCTCTGTAGGGACGCAGACGGGATCGGATCTGAGCGCTTGCCATGCTCAGACCCAGACCGTCACGGCGTCCCAGAGGAAGAGGAGGAATCGAGGGAAGAATGCCGGTTTCTCCGATATGGAAGGCGTGAGGCAGGCGGCTCACGTCCGGTTGCTGGCCGCCCTGTGCGGGGGCAGAGGGAATTCCTGAGGCCGGTGGAGAGGAAAAGACTGCAGGCGGTTCCAACACCAAGAGGGACATGGGACCCGTGGAGAGGGTGCCGAAAAGGCAAGTACCGGGGTGTCGGATGGAGGGGGGAACACTGCCAGTGCGTGACACGAATGGACGCCAGGGAAGGGTGTCCAGGCAGTGGTTCTGCCCCTCTCTTTCTGCTTGTTGCAGGACCGGACCCCGGACTGGTAGTAGGACCCACTCCGTTGGGAACCTGCTCTTAGGAGACGGGCCATCTGCGGGAAGGACTCTCTGCTGACGAGGGGTGCCGCCACGGCTGGCTGAGGCTACGGAGGAGCGAGTGGCTCCTACCAAAGGGGCACAGAAACCTCGGAGGGGGTGCCAAACGAGTGGGCGCCGGGGTGGCGGTAAGAGGGGGGAGCGAAACCTGTGCGAGGCACAGGGGGACACCAGTTGGTGGTGTCCAGGTGGCGTCTCCGCCCCTGTCCCTGTTGGGAGAACAGGGCCGGACCTCGGCGACCCAGGAGTAGGACCCGCTTCGGGGGTATGCTGCCCTCGCGGGACGGGCCGCCTCCCGAGTGGTCTGCTAGCGGTGGGGCAGTGTCGAGGGTGCCAGGGGCCACGACCCGGCCGGGACGCCTTGGAGGACTGGAAGTGGGCATGTGCCCATCTGGGATCACGTGGGGGCCGCCTTCCTGGTTGCTTTGGGGGCCATGGGTTCAGGGCGTGGAAGCCCCACCCTGTAGGGGCCCGTGGTCACCGCCAGGAGACGCCCCAATGCCTTGGGGACTCTGGATCTCAGCACTTTCGCCACACCAGGAAGTGCTGGGGGGAAGAGAAGCAGGGACACCCGGAGAGCTTCCGGGAGAACAGCCGGCACTTCCGCCACACTGGGGCGTCAGCGGGAGATTGCGGGAGCACCTGGAGCTCATCCGGGTGTGGATAAAGGGCGCCTCCCTTCATTCAGGGCAGAGTCGGAGGCGGAGAGGACTGAACTGGAGAAGGCAAGGAGGCGGCCGGAAGAGAGTGAGAGAAAGGCATTGTTTGGCCAGGACTTTGGGGCTTTGGGGGTTTTGTGGTGCACTTATTGTAAATAGTTGTGAACTAACGTGTGTTTGGGTGACAATGATGGTGTCTGCCTGTCTGTGTACGGGTCAACCTCCACAATGGCGCCCAACGTGGGGCCAGATGGGCACATGCCCACTTCCGGTAATCCAAGGCGTCCCAGCCGGGTCATGGCCCCTGGCACCCTCGACAATATATATATATATATTGTGACGCTGGCCCGCACAGACAGATGGACATCATATTTTCACCACACACCATTTATTAAGCAACACTATTTACAAGTTTGTGCTCACGGCACCCCCAGTGCCTTCTTGCACCGATTTCCCAAAGTCCAGGCCCACAGTCTCTTGTGCCTTCCTGGCCCCAGTCCTTCCTTAAGCTCTGTCCGCTCCTCCCGACATCCACCAATGACTGGAGGAGGCGCCTAAATAATGCCCCGGATGAGCCCCAGGTGTTTCCGGCATCTGCTCTCTAGCACCCGCGGCGTGGCGGTAGTGTCGCTGCCTTCCTGGCAGCTCTCCGGACCACAAGTCTTCCCGGCACTTCCTGGTGTGGCGGAAGTGCCGGCTCCCGGATATAGGCACAGGGCGCCTGGCGGTGGCCACGGGTCCCACAGGGCTGGGCTTCCATGCCTGTACCAGGCCTCAACCAGGATGGCCCACTCTGTCTGGAGGCACTCGCCTCCTCTGGCCCTCA
>NW_024382217.1:0-10177 GCF_016835505.1 Polypterus senegalus
CCAAGCACACACTAGAGACAATTTAGGATCACCAATGCACCTAACCTGCGTGTCTTTGTACTGTGGGAGGAAACCGAGCACCTGGAGTAAACCTATGCAGACATGGGGAGAACATGCAAACTCCAAGCAGGGAGGACCCAGGAAGCGAACCCAGGTCTCCTTACTGTGAGGCAGCAAAGCTACCCACTGCGCCATGTATATTTAGAATTGGTTATTATTTTTTCTCGGTTAAAACCCACCACTTGTAGATTTGATTATGGTTCCTCTCGATTCCTTTTACAACTGTTATTCTGCTGCTGTCCTATGCAGACAGCCCACTTTGGTTGAAACCATATATGCTAAAAAGATGCACATGTGTTTAGTGTCTATCCTAAATGAACTTAAGAGAATTCACTAATCATTATAACATCCATCCATCCATCCATTATACTACCCACTTTATCCTAACACAGGGCCTCAGGGGTCGGCAGGAGCCAATCCCAGCCAACAGGGACCAGCCCACCACAGTCATTATAACATGTATAAGGAATAATAGGAGGAGGAGTACAAGAAGCTAATCAAGGACTTTGTTAAATGGTGCGACTCAAACCACTTACACCTTAACACCAGCAAGACCAAGGAGCTGGTGGTGGATTTTAGGAGGCCCAGGCCCCTCATGGACCCTGTGATCATCAGAGGTGACTGTGCAGAGGGTGCAGACCTATAAATATCTGGGAGTGCAGCTGGATGACAAATTGGACTGGACTGCCAATACTGATGCTGTATGTAAGAAAGGTCAGAGCCGACTATACTTTCTGAGAAGGTTGGCATCCTTCAACATCTGTAGTAAGATGCTGCAGATGCTCTACCAGACGGTTGTGGCGAGTGCCCTCTTCTACACGGTGGTGTGCTGGGGAGGCAGCATAAAGATGAAAGACGCCTCACGCCTGGACAAACTTATTAAGAAGGCAGGCTCCATTGTAGGAGTAAAGTTGGACAGTTTAACATCTGTGGCAGAGCGACAATCATGAAGAATCCACTGCATCCACTTAACAGGATCATTTCCAGGCAGAGGAGCAGCTCCACTGACAGACTGAGGAGACCCACACTATGCGACTCTTCAGTTCCATCCGGGGAGTAAATGCTAACATTATGTAAAGTTATTGTCTGCTTTTACATGCATTTTTATTACTATTTAATTTAATATTGTTTTTGTATCAGTATACTGCTGCTGGATTATATGAATTTCCCTTTGGGATTAATAAAGTATCTACCTATCTATTGGGATTAATAAAGTATCTATCTATCTAATAACAAAGAGGTGCAACATATTTTTGCTATTTTATTTAGATATATTGTTAATTATGGAATGCTGAGCAAACGAGTGAAAGTTGTACTTTATTAGAATTAATTGAAATCAATAAAATTAAAATACATTACTCATTAAAACATTTACCCTAAATTTATAATATTCAGAGGCAATGATGGTGAAGACAGATGTATCCATAACATGAACTTACCCAATAACTTAACGTGTATCAAAGCAAATGCATACAAACATAAAATGAGGACTTGATGACTCGGTTTACAACCTAGAAAATAACAGAGAGCAATATCCTGTTATTATCCATACTGACACAGTTATCTCTTAAAGTGGTGAAATCAACATGAATAGTGATATAATACAAGCAGAACACCAAAACTCAACAAATGAATATTAATGGCGTAGTAAGAAGGATGGCTTTGGCAAAGAATTCACATATTGGTACAAACTGCACTTACTTTATTCTAAGAGGGAGGTAAGAAAGGGGATTGATTTACCATGAGCTCTGCAGCCGTTACGGTCATGTAGCACAAGAGATTCTGTAAAACATATACATTCAAAATGAACATTTCACCATTTTTGATTTGCATTCAGGTAGGACTCTAATTAATTAATTGAAAAATTAAGCTTGCATGATATTAGTGGAAAAAAATCACCATAACAGTTAAACATTAGAACCAAAATAATAAAGGTGAATATAAATAAACAAAACTGTTTAAGTTTATTTACTTTATTAAAATTGTTAATGTGGATACACAAAATAATTCCAGTTGAAAAGTTTAAAAGTGTTTAAAATGTAACAGCAAATACACAGGACAGTATTACATTATGAAGTAATCAGATATGTTATGCAAGTTAAAGTTTAATGTGCTGTACACATAAACACATTATAAAATTGAATGAAGAAAACCATTTTTGTTTAATATAGAAGTAAAGCTAATTTAAAGTTTAGCTATTTTATTATGAATGTAAAAACTTTGTTGTAACCAGAGATGCTGTATGCAATACTTCCAAGTCAAAACCCTTGGAGTTTAATGGGATTCCTGGCCATATGTGGGCTTTACATGTTCTCTAAGTCTCCACATTGAATTTCTCTGGTTAGTCCGCTTATCTCCCTACCATGATCTCCAGACATTATGGAACAATTTTGTTGATCTAAAATATTTTTAAAAATTTGCAGTTTGCTTGTATTTTACTTTAATTCTTGACAGTTTGGACTGTTGCTTTGTTCGCCTCATCAATTGATCTGTGATTCATTTTTCATCTTCGGCACTTTACTGTTGTTATGATGCTGATGAGTTAACTAATGAATTTTTACATGCCACGTTATTTAAGACCAAATGGCTTATGTTAATTTAATCTCCCCACACTATTTTTTTTTAATAATGGGAAGATTTTTGATGAAAATAATAAAAGCAATGTTTTGTTTAAGAATTACTGGTCCACAATTTAGCTGTTTTCAGGAAGGAAGATTCTGCCATGAAATAAAAATTCACCTGATGAATTATGCTTTGCTTACCTTAAAGTTAAGATGTTTGAGCTTAAACCTCTGTAAAATAATAATAAACTTCCAGAGTTACTGTATATTCCTTTTTTATTTTTAAAGATGTCCTTAATGGTTCAACAAGAAAGTTAAAATTGGTTACTTATTTTTCTATTTTGTTATAAAGAATCGGCTTATGAAAATACTAGTCGACATATGAAAATACTTATTGATAAGAACGCTAGTATTTTCAAACTCCTGTTAGTACTCATCAATGTCCAACCATGAGAACACTGGAAATAAGACTTCTCTATCAATACCCAGGCAAGGAGTGGAATTTAATTAAACACTCTTAAAAATGCTGGTTCTTTAATGGCACTTTATGGCTCTATACTGGGTTGTGTTCTTCGTAGAACTATTGCTTGACAAATCATCATTTCATTCTGGGAATAGTTATCTGCATATGAAGTTAGTGTTTTATGCTTTTAAAAACGTACCAATATGTAGAAAAACAAACTGAAATCTTTTGTGTTGGGTAGACTACCTAGTAGGACCCTAACAGATTAAGAAAACCTGAACATAGCCTGTGTGATTCATGCAGCAAGTCCTTTAAAAATCATGAGTTACTGGTGTTTTACAAATCTGTAACCATCTATTTATGGTTATTTACTGTATGGACCAGGTTACAGACCTAAATAAATAAATGTTCTTTCTGGAACCTTCATGTTAGTGGGTGTTTTGGAAACCAAAAATGTTTTTACTTATGCATCGCTCTGAAGAACCACTCTGGATGGTTTATTTTAAGAGTTTACAGCAGCAGTTCATAGAATTGTTAATTTGAAGACCCAAATCAACATTATGCTGAGACCCAAGAACATGATTAGTATTATCATAATGACTGTAGAGCCATTGATGGGCAAATAACAGCATTATAGGCCCCCAGGGCAAAACAGTGCACTGGGACCCCTACCTTACACAACCATTCACAGGAATAAAAATGGAAATAGTTGATAAAATTAAACATATTTATTGTATCGGTACTTCTAACAAAATCAATGATTAAACATTAAAAAGCATGCTGTACAGCAAAGATTAATCAACACAAGCATTTGAACAATATAACATGAGCCTTGAAAAACACACACATTTCAACATATAAATTATATTCAATTGGTAAACCATACAGCATAGGGCCCCTATGCTCATGGTTCCCCGGGCAACTGCCCAGTGTGCCCATGTGTTCAGACTGCCCTGAGTGGCCATATCTCTGTCATATAAAAAAATAAAAACTTGGGGTGGGACGAGACCTGTTCAGGGAGACAAGACGTGATCTTCTCAGAAAGACACTTTCACGTCCTATATTTATATATAGTGGGGAACAGCACGGACGCAGACAGGCAGACACCGCTGGTTTGCACCCAAACACATGTTTATTCAGAATTGATATTTAAAGTGGAACACACACACACACCCTGGTGCCGCAGCACCAATCATCCTCAGTCCAGGCCCTTCATACAATTCCTCTCTTTTCTGACCGCCTCCTCCTCTCCTCCGAGCTCCGTCCTTCTTCCACCCAACTCCAGCCCTCGAATGGAGGGAGGCGGCCCCTTTAAACCCACCCAGACGTGCTCCAGGTGCCTCCCAATGACCTTCTGCCTGTACTCCTGGTGTGCCGGAAGTGCCGGCTGTGCACCCGAAGTGCTAAGAGCCAGGGCTCCTCAGGCATCAGGGTGCCCCTGGCAGTGAGCACGGGCCCCTATAGGGTTGAGCTTCCATGCTCTATTCCCGTGGTCCCCATACCAACCAGGGCAGCTGCCCTCTTGTGGTCCGGAGGTGGTATAATCCCTTTTCGGTCCTTCCAGGTGTACCGGTTAAATACCACCCCAGCCACTCACCACAATATACACACACACACACACAAATTGTATTGGCTCAGACCTCACAACACAAGGAAAATCACATCCTTCGGCTGCATTCATCATTTCAATTTCCACATTTCAAGCTCTGCGGCCTCAATTGTTTCAAGAAGAGTAGTGGCACTGTTCTAGGGAATATTTAATATATTATCATACATTAGAAACTAAAGCTCTCTTCGATTCTTCAACAGCCTTGTTTATAGGCTACTTGGAACTTGTTATGAAGGTAAGTTTTAGAAGTTCTTTCTGGAACCTTCCTGTAGAAGGTTCCTTTCAGAAGTAAAAATTAATCCCCTATATCATTTTTCTGAAGATCCACTTTTGCACCTTAATTTGTAACTTTCTAGTGTGTGGTATATCACCCACCATAGAACTGGATGAACTTGACTCACTGTATACTCTATCATGTGGCAACCGATTACAAAAATTTCCCAAAACACTGGATCACAGAATATGGAATGTTATTATTGTCAAAGATACAGAATTGGTGTAATGTTTACATGTGTTATTTATATCTCTTGTAATAGGATACATTAAACTTGTACATTGGGCAAAAAAACTCTCCAGATAAAAATTTAAAATATATCAGAGACCTGGACCCTAACTGTGAACAATGTCATGTAGCTCTTGTCTAGGTCATGTTCTAAATTAAGATCTTTTTGGGAAAAGATATGTAGTTATCTTTCCTTAGATTGACATTAATTACAAATTCTTCACAACCATTTTTGGAGTAATTTCAAGTAGGATTTGACTTTAAAAATAAACTCTCCATTATTTTCTTACATTATAATTTTGCTCATTTGGTACAATGTCTACTCAATAACTCAATGGGAAAACAAATGGATACAAGTATGCGTATGAGAGACCAGGGCCCTGTCCAGGTTTAATTCTTGTTTTGTTCCTAATGCTGATAGGGCTTGTTTGCTCCAGCCCTACAATTGCACTAAGTCAAAGTATGGATTGAGAATGTTTTAAAGTAGCCTTGAAAAAATAAAGACATTCACTAGAGGTAATCAAGTGACACTCCTAGCTTAAGAAGTTCCTTCAGGTTTGTTCTGTATGTGTCAATGAAAGAGTTCTTACAATTAAGTGTTTAATGGTTCCTTTCTTGTTTTCATTGCCATCAATGCATACACAACTTCAGTCTTCATAATATTGGGTCTTTCTTTCTAATTAAGATGAACTTTCAAATACAGTTTTTAATCAGTTAATTAAACTAATCATTTATTAGTTTACAGGAGGTGAAAAATAATATGACGGACATTCAAAAGTTTCCCCACTTATATATTTTCATACTAGTAATCGGGCTTTAAAAGTTGGTACAACTCTGAGAAAATTACATCGCAAATGAAGGAGACTGTAGAAAAGTGATATAATTTGTTTAAATTCTTTACAAAAAAAAAAGAGTTAAGAAAATGTGCGGAAACTTTTTGAATGTCCCCTGCAATAAGAATAATAAAACACAGGAATATGTGCCTTTAGAAGATACTGTACCTGTTACTTCGAGGCTGATTGTTCCAGTTTCTTGATACCCGTCACTGAAGACTGTACACACGTATATCCCAGAATCTGATTTTTGAACATTTGCCATCTCTAGGCAAAATTTCCATTTTCTGCACTTTGTCTAAAGCGCAAACTGTGCTCTGGATTCTTTTCTTCATTAATGATCCACTCATTTATAAGTAAGATGTCATCTTTACCCATCGAATCCAAGTTACTTCGGGACTACTTTCCTTCTTCATATGACAGCAAAGACGAACAGTTCTGTTCACTTCTGTCTTTTGGAAGTTTGGCTCGCATAAACCATTCAAGCCACCTTGCAAAAATTAAAATGCATTTTATTGAATAAGCAAAAGAGCGCGAGCATTTTGACTCACAGTATGTGAAAAATCAATCAAGATCTTACCATGCTGAGAACTTTGCGCAAGATGCCAAAGAAAAACCAACTTGTAAAGCATTTTCCTAATTTCCTGTAAATGAATAGGAACACATTAAAACACTTACTGTAACCAGGCAATAAAATTCAATAAAAGAGACATAAGGTTAAGGATATCTTACTTGTGATTTGGTTCGATAAATACAACAATAGGACATTGTACGGCAGCATAAAACGTTTCGTAAAAATACTTGACAGACATAGCGAAACTAATCTCCGATTTCAAACAAACAAACATACACAAATAGACATTTCAATCAGTCCATCCATTTTCTGAACTTCTTCTTCAAACTATCTTATATGCCACTTCCCATTCCCATTTAAAGTCGAGGGGAGCCAGAGATAATCCCAGAGCAAAATTCCGGTCTCTGTATATCAAATAGATAAATAAATGATTCTGAGCAGGTAATAATGTAAAACAAGCTGCCTAGTCTTTATATTGAATATAAGAGTGTTCCTTAAAATATACACTGCAAATTGTAGAACAGTCATACAGTCACATGGACACACCTAAGGGTAAAAACTGCAAATATTTGAAGAGCATGCAATTGTTGCCCAGCCGACGCCCTTTGAAAGCTATAAGGCACCGTTGTTCAATATATACATAATTTCTTTAAATCCACATTGATTAATTTAACCTATTTTCTAACACATTCCATTTCAGAGTAAATGACGCAAGGCATTCACATAATTGAACTCATTCAAACGGGTCAACCTACTTTTGCCGTTCATTTCTCCTTTATTTTGTGCATCGCATGAGTTTAATGAATAGTTGTGTATCAGGCAGTGCCTCATTAGATTTATGAGAGACGGATCGGTCACAACTGAATAGTGTAAGACAGTAGGTAGGAAAAGAGGCAGAGTTAGCGAAGAACCTGCTGTACAGACGCGATATGATATCAAGTTCAGGCTTTACGGTCATGTTTGGGAGCATTCCCAACGACTCCAGTTACAGCTTTACAAGTGGAGGCAGGAGGGTTGCCTCTTGAAATGAGAAGAATCCAATTAGACCTTAACCTGTGAGCAAGATTAAAGTGCCAGGAAAATTTCTTTTGAGTATAATATATTAAATTAAAGTTGGGAGTATGATTCTCAAAAAGATTCGGCTAATGAGCTACGGGATTCTGTAAAAGTATTAACTAATTATCTGATAACATTATATCTTCTTTTATTCGAGCAATAGTTCCTTCTTGGGCTCCTATAGGAGATCCTGCTATGGATGATACCCTATTGGAACAGAAACAAGTGGGCAGGATATGCTCATATACTTACGGATGGATCAAAACATCAGTTTTAGGGAGTACGGGAGCAGCTGTTCCACGAAGCGAGCTAACCTCAAAATCCAGGTTTATTTCGATAATCCCGGTTTAATTTCTCGAAATTCGGTTCCACGAACGAGGCTAACCTGAAGCTCTGCTTAATTACTATGCCAACATATGCTCTTGGACAAGCCTGCTCCGTGGCAGGTTAGTTGTGAAGCTTAGTTTAGCTTGATGAATATGATTGGACAAGCCATGTCACAGCACGACATTCTGCAGGGCTGGGATTATTCTGCTGCTGTTCACTCCTCTTTCGCACACATCGACCCTCCAATATAAAATTATTACAGATTACATGCAGGCGATTCTAATTACTTAGAAAGTATAAAATGACAAGGAGTGCATTGAAGGCTTTTACATGAATAACCATGGCGTGCCCATGTATTCATAATCCAGTTGATGAGGGAGCGAGGCTCATTCGTAGAGCTTTAAGGCAACAGGTTCCACAATTACTTCGGCCCAGGATAGATCCGTTGCATTTTGCGGATGATTATTTATACGAGCGCTATAGATTTAGTAGACACAGTATTGCATATTTGTGTCAGTTATTGGAACCTTACATTTCTAAAACACACGTCGCTCTAAAGCCCTGACGGTTGCACAGTCTTTGTGTTTCGCTTTGCGTTATTTTGCCAGTGGTTCATTTCTGTACAGTGTGGGGATGCTGAACATTTAAGCAAAGCTACAGTGTGCCGTGAAATCAGGAAGGTTTGCGTTGCATTAAAGTCCTTTTAAATATATTCATTACCTTTCCTGGCCACCGAGGAATTCTTGCCATTAAGGAAACTTTCTTTGGAATTAATGGTGCTTAATCTTTAAACATCTACTCATTTACAGCACATAAATCATTACCTGATAAGTAACTGAATTTAATTTGTCAGGCTTTCCTAACGTCATTGGAGCCATTGACTGTACACACGTGAGGATAAAGGCTCCAGCAGGTCCAACAGACCATAAACCGCAAATCATATCACAGTATTAATGTACAGGTAAGTACTGATAATATCTCACATTTATATACAAGAGGTGAAAGTGTAATCGTCCAACATTAGCAATGTATGTCATTACCATTTCCTAAAATGTTTCAGATGGTATGCACTGCTGAACATCTAATTTCAAACATTGTGGCAAAATGGCCAGGATCAGTACATGATGCCAGAATTTTTCGCGAGTCTTCACTGGCTCAAAGCCTCAGACAAGACAAGTCAACTAAAATTCACAAATATACTATAGTTTATTATACTACAGTCTAATGTGTCTACTTTCCATTATAGGAATTTTTCCTGGTGTGCTGCTTGGTGACAGAGGATACCCATGTCTACCGTTTCTTCTCACACCATATACAGATCCTGCAACACAAGCAGAAAGACATTTCAACCATGCCCATTGTAAGACAAGGGCACGCATTGAAATGACATTTGGACAGTTAAAATCCAGGTTTAACTGCCTGCAGCATCTCCGAGTTACACCAGACAGAGCGTGTGACATTGTAGTAGCCTGTGCAGTTTTACATAATGTGGCAATACTGCAGCAGGAGCGTATGCCGATAATGACGCATTCTTCACTTGCTGCCAGGACCTTTTCGTTCCACTCATGTTGCTCCTGAAACCAAGCATTATTAATAATTATATTAATAATTACAATTATATGTCACTTTTATCCAAGATGAACCCATATAATTAACATGCTGTCCTGTTTATCAATGTGTTAAAATAACCTTAAAGTACCTTACAACTGGTAACAAAATGCATATGTAAAAGGAAATTTTAATGACTATACATTTTGAAGGCTTGAAACTGTTCTCATTTAGTTGTTAAATAGTTTGACATCCTTAACACAAAAGTTACTAAAATCATGTTCTTACGCATTTAACTTGTCAGCTATTTTCTGCCATGCAGCCTCACGAGCTTTGATAATACAGCTCGTGTTCCCTTCTAGTTATTATAGCTTTGTAGTCCTCATAGGCTTGTAATAATAATTCTTGCTCCGCCTGCGAAAAAAACGCAGCTCTTTCCTTAGTTTCCATTCTTACTTATCCAGCATCGATTAACAAGGCTGCCTTTTATATCGCGTGGACGCGCACGAGCCTCGCTTATCAAGCTTGGCTTGAATTAGCGGAGGTTAAATACACCTGGAATTTTGTTCGTGGAACTCAATGAGCCTGAAGTGAACTGTTAGGCAAACGCAAGCGAGGCTATTACAAATAATCCTCGATTTTAT
>NW_024382218.1:0-7634 GCF_016835505.1 Polypterus senegalus
CCCTGAGGACGGAGTTGCGGTTGTAACACCGGGCCTGCGCTGCCTGCACACGAGTCACGTGTTCCTTTAGGAGGGGTCTGATTTTGTGAGCTTGTCGCACAGTTGCGCTACGTACTCCAATATGTTAGAGGAGGGGAGGGCCTCAGCCTCCCAGCCCTCTTTTAGGATGTCCAAAATGCCTCGGGGTTGTCACCCATACAACAATTCAAACGGGGAGAAGCCCGTAGAGGCCTGAGGTACCTCCCGGTAAGCAAAAGGCACGAGCGGGAGGAGCTGGTCCCAGTTGCTGCCGTCCGCGCTGACTGCTTTGCAAAGCATCTGCTTAAGTGTCTGGTTAAATCGTTCAACCAGCCCGTCAGTTTGCGGGTGATAGAAAGACGCTTTCAGGTGCTTTATTCTCAGTAATCTGGCCACTTCCCTGAACGTATCCAAGGTAAAGGGCGTACCCTGGTCCGTGAGGACTTCCTTGGGTATGCCCACTCTGGAAAATAAACTGACTAATTCCCATGCGATGCTCTTAGTATTAGCAGAGCGCAGGGGAACTGCCTCTGGGTACCGGGTGGCGTAATCCACCATGACTAATATGTATTTATGGCCATGGGTTGAGGGCTGCAAGGGTCCTACTAAGTCGACCCCTATTCTATCAAAAGGAACATTGTTGGTCTCGTCCGATGCGAGAGATGGACGTCTGAAGTGGAGCTCCGCTAGCAGTGGTGCTATTTTTCATATTATTTGCTTATTATTCTGAGATATCCTGTATTTATTCAACCCGAGAGGGACCGCTACAGTATATGTAAACACATATAAACATGGCCAACAAGAAGGGGGTCGAAAGAATCGAAGACTAAAGCTACATCCAAGCTGCGATCAGCAAGCCCTAGTTCGAGATACGGCCTCTCAGAGACAGACCTGGATCAGATGGGCGAAAGTACAGACTCCTCGGGACCACGGTCCGCTACATCGTCGCCGGCTGAGAGCGAAAAGGGGAGCGAAGGTGCGATCGTGAGTGCAGATGTGGATAGCTCGCCGATTGGAGAGGATTACCTGAAACTGGAAAGGCGGGAGGTCCGCGGCTTCAGTTACGCAATTCGCGGGACTGGAGCAGCGGGACACCGCTTCAGCAGAGTCTGCTGCTTCATCTACGGTACAAGAAGGCACATTTGAGCTATCTGAACTGAAAGTGTTGCTCGCTGAGCTCACGCAAGATATAAAGAAAAGCGAGAAGGCTAATGAGAAAGCAACGGCAAAGGCACTTGAGAGACTGAAACAGGAATTAAAACAGGAAATCCAACAGGCAAATGAAAGGCTGCGTCAAGAAGTACAACTTGAACTTCGACAGGTGCTGGGTAAAATTGAAGAGCGCATTGAGAAAACTCGGTTAAACTGAGCACGCTTGCTGATCAATTGGAGCATCTTAGTGAGACATTCACGAATCGGATCGAAATAGCCGAACATCTAGCTGCCAGTGCCGAGGAAAGAGCAGTAAATGTCAGTTCGGAATGTAAAAACTCGGAGAAAAACTTGGAGACAGACTGGCTGCTTTAGAAGATGGGAATAGAAGGTATAATGTCAGAATTGAAGGCCTGCCGGAGAATCGAGAAAGTTTAAACCCTGTGAAATTCGCAACTGAACTTTTTTCTAAAATAATCGGGGGACCTTAAAGCAGAATCTGAGATAGCAGCGGCTTACAGACGCTGATCAAACACCGTCAGACCCGACCAAGATCTTTTATAGTTCGTTTTGAACGATTATCATTTAAGTTAGAGGTGATGGAACTCCTCAGAAAAAAGGAAGATATTATATATGAAAATTGCCACATTCGTCTTCCCTGACTTCTCTCCAGCAACAGCTATCAAACGCCGCCTTCTATAATATTAACACAGCTACGGCAAGCCAATGTCAAATACGCCTCCTGTATCCGGCAAAACTGAAAGTGGAATGGCAGGGTCATTTCTATGTTTTCGCTAGCAAGGAGGAGGCAGAAAATGAATTAAGAAAGCTGATCCCGGGACTATTCTGATACATAATTGTGAGTCATGGCGGTAAATGATAAAGCTAGGATTAATAATCTACTGTCTGATCTATTTGTTTTAAAATACGGGTTTTTATCAGCATATATTCTCATATTCTTATATTATTATTACTTACTTATTACTTATCATTACTTAGTATTACTAGGGCTAAATGTTTATGTTTTATTGTGCTTAATTACGTTTTCCTCCTCTTTTTCTTTTCTAATTATTTCATGTGTACCCTAAATGAGACTGTTCAATATCATACCCTTGGTTTGCTGTTATTGCTATTACTGCATTAAGACTTGTTATGCTTGTTTTGGACACATCTTTAACACCATCACCTGGGTTTATTATCTGGGGATATCATCTTAATGCACTAAAATTGATGAAGATTATATATATATATATATATATATATAAGTGCAAAATTCTTTTCTTTTTTTTTTTTTTTTCCTCTTTTAAAGACTATATTGGTAACAGATATCTCTATCTTTTAACCTTAAAGCGCCACTGCATGGGGGCTTGATGTGCTTTGGACGTGCTCTGTCTCTGGGTATGTCAGAGGACTGGGACTGCATGAAGTGGGTTTTAGCCTCACCTGGGGAGGCAAAAGGGAGGGTGGGGGTTAAGGGGAAGAGAAAGAGAGCAGGCTTGATCTATATCTAATCTATCATCTCAATCTTTATAATTATAACTATCAACGTAATAATAAGCTGCATGGCAACAACTCTTGGGGGAATAGGAAATTAAGACCTAAACTATTTCACTTCCAGTTAAGACTATAATGACACCAAAAACTCAGAATCAGTGTCTCCATGATGGGACAGTTAACTTCGTAAGCTGGAATGTTAAAGGCCTGAATCACGAATTAAAGAGAAAGAAAGTACTTTCTCACCTAACAGGTCTAAATGCTAAAATAGTATTTTTACAGGAAACCCACTTACTAAGTAAGGATCAATTCCGGCTGCAAAAAGACTGGACTGGCCAAATGTTCCATTCTAGTTTTACAAAGAAAACTAGAAGGGTGGGAATTCTCATACATAGAACAGTACCATTTGTAGCATCAGATGTAGTATTGGATCCTGAAGGGAGATATGTGATGGTCATGGGAGACTTATCTAACTGTAAAATGATTTTGATAAATGTTTATGCACCTAATGTTGATGATAAGGAATTTATACAAAATTTATTTGCATCCATTCCCAATCTGAACACTCATAAACTTATAATGGCTGGGGACTTTAATTGTGTTCTAAATCCACTTTTAGATAAGACTTCCTCCACAGGGGGAACGGCAACTAACACCGCAAAGATAATTACAAAGTTTATAACTGATCACAACTTATCAGATCCCTGGAGGTTTTTAAACCCAAATTCAAGAACATATTCTTTCTACTCACCAGTACATCATTGCTACTCAAGGATTGATTACTTCTTTATAGATAATAACTTCTTGCCTAAGATTAAATCTTGTAAATACGATGCTATTGTTATTTCAGACCATGCTCCGATGATCTTGGAGCTGAAATTACTAAGCCCCATACACTCACCCGCAGATGGCGCCTCAATCCGCTTCTATTAGCTGACGAGAATTGTACTGAATTTATATCCAAACAAATTGAATTCTTTCTAGAGACAAATACATCCCCTGAGATCTCTGCAGGAATACTCTGGGAAACTCTTAAGGCCTTCTTAAGAGGACAGATTATCTCATATCTTTCCCACAGAAATAAATCCGAAGCGAAGAAAGTAGCAGAGATAAAAAGCGAAATTACTAAAATAGATGAAGAACATGCCAGACTACCAAGCGAGACTCTACATAAGAGGAGGCAGGCTCTACATTCAGAATTAAACCTCTTGACAACTAAAGAAACTGAACAACTAATTTACAAATCCAGACATCATTATTATGAACATGGAGAGAAAGCTAATAAGCTTTTAGCGCAACAAATTCACAAGCAAGATGTGCATACGCAATCTCGTAATTACTAACACGAACGGAGATAAAATCATCGAACACAAAAATATAATGTACACTTTTAGAGACTACTATAAATCCCTATATACTACTGAGTTTAAAGAAGACAATATACAATCTAATGCATTTCTGGATAAATTACAGATACCACAAATTGACGCTATTAGTGTGGAGGAGCTCGATAAACCTCTGTCATTATCAGAATTACTGGATGCTATAAAGTCACTCCAAGGTGGAAAAGCAGCAGGCCCTGACGGCTACCCTGCAGAGTTTTACAAGAAATTCTCCGCTCAGCTAGCTCCCTTCCTATTAGCAACATTTACAGAAGCCAGAGATAACCAATCTCTTCCACAAACCTTTCGCCAAGCACTAATCACTGTCTTTCCAAAACAAAATAAGGACTTATTACAATGTGCATCATACAGACCAATTTCACTTCTGAATAACGACGTTAAAATACTCTCTAAAATCATAGCTAGAAGGATGGAGAAAGTGCTCCCCTCAGTAATATCACAAGACCAAACTGGATTTATTAGGGGCCGACACTTATCTTCAAATCTTCGACGCCTGTTTAATGTAATATACTCACCAACTAAATCAAACACCCCAGAAATATTATTATCATTGGATGCAGAAAAGCATTCGACATGATTGAATGGAAATACCTTTTACTATTTTGGAGAAGTTTGGGTTTGGCCGAACATTTGTGCATGGATTAAATTACTGTATACTAACCCAGAAGCTTCAGTTTGCATCAATAACATTTGCTCAGACTACTTTAAACTAGAACGTGGCACAAGACAAGGATGCCCTTTGTCACCACTGCTGTTTGCAATTGCCATTGAACCACTGGCAATACATTGTCGAAATACTGATCAGATAAAGGGGATTAGCAGAGAAGGACTGGAACAGAAAATCTCATTATATGCAGATGACATGGTACTGTATATATCGGACCAGAAAATTCTGTGCCTGCAGTCTTAGCAGCACTCACAGAATTTCAAAAGCTCTCTGGTCTCAGAATTAATCTGAATAAAAGTGTACTCTTTCCGTGAATTCTCAAGCATATAATATTAGATTAGACACCCTTCCTTTTATCATTGCAGAACAGTTTAAATACCTCGGGGTAAACATCACAAGTAAACATAAAGCTCTTTATCAACAAAATTTCGTCTGCATGGAAAAAATTAAACAAGACTTGCATAGATGGTCAACCCTTCATCTCACACTAGCTGGAAGAATTAACACTGTTAAGATGAATATTCTTCCTAAGCTCCTTTTTATTTCAAAACATACCAATATACATTAATAAATCGTTCTTTAAGCAATTAGATTCAACAATAACCTCATTTATTTGGAATTCTAAACATCCACGCATCAAAAGAGCGACCCTACAAAGACAAAAGGCAGAAGGGGCATGGCTCTACCTAACTTCCAGTTTTATTACTGGGGGCAAATATACAGTCGATAAGAACCTGGACACAAATAGAAGAACATACACAGGCATGGACCGCAATAGAAGTAAAATCCTGCAGTACTTCTTTGTATTCCTTGCTTTGTGCTCCAATAAACACACGTTATCGGCAATACACTAATAACCCAATTGTGCTCCACTCACTTAGAATCTGGAACCAATGTAGAAAGCATTTTAAGACGGAGAAGCTTCTTTCTGTGGCACCCTGCAAAAGAACCACCTCTTTCAACCCTCACAAACATATGCAGTTTTAATATCTGGAAAAATTTGGAATTAACTTGCTTAGAGATCTTTATATAGACAACGTCTTTGCATCCTATGAACAATTACATTCCAAATTTAACATTCCAGCTACAAATTTCTTTCACTATCTTCAAATCAGGAACTTTGTTAAACAGAACCTTCCAGATTTTCCTCATCTTGCACCCTCATCCACGCTGGAAAAATTATTGCTCAATTTCAAGGAGTTAGACTCCATCTCTACAATATATAAAATCCTTTTACAATCCCTTCCTTTCAAAGATCCAAGAGGACACTGGGAAAATGACCTCTCAATTAATATATCAGAAAAGGAGTGGAAAGTAGCAATGCAGAGAATTCACTCAAGCTCCATATGCAAAGCATACAATTATACAACTCAAAATTATATATCGAGCACATCTGTCTCGACTAAAACTCCCAAAATGTTTCCAGGGCATGATCCAACCTGCGAACGTTGCAACCAAGCCCCAGCCTCACTAGGTCACATGTTCTGGGCCTGCTCCAAATTAACATTATTCTGGACAAAAATTTTTAATTACCTCTCAGACAGTCTTGGACTCACAATCCCTCCTAACCCATTAACAGCTGTGTTTGGGGTTCTTCCAGAGGGTCTTAAAGTGGAGAAAGACAAACAAATTGTGATTGCATTCACTACACTGTTGGCACGCAGACTTATTCTGATAAACTGGAAGAACCCAAACTCTCCTCTTTAAGTCAGTGGGAAACTGATGTGTTATATTATTTAAAATTGGAAAAATCAAATACTCAGTTAGAGGATCTGTGCAGACTTTTTTCAAAACATGGCAGGATCTAATCAGTAATATTTTGAAATGATTTTATAAAGCACAGAGAATTTGTTGATTTAGGTATTTTTAAAAGCCTTAAATTTTACACCGTTTGGCTTGCTCTCTCTCTCAAGGGTGGGGATCGATCTGTTCTTAGCATAATTCTTTTTTTTTGTAAAACTTGATTGCTATGTATTGATTGTAATAAAATTAATAAATAAATAAAAAAAAAAAAAAAAAAAGGAACATCAATCAGGGGAATAGGGACGAGAGGAGCGCGGTCCCTTCTAGGAATCTGGCGGGTCTGACACTCCGGAACAGGATTGGCAGAAACGCCGGACCTCCTAGTTAATCCCAGGGCAATAAAATCGGAGCTTAATTCTCTCCAACGTCTTTTCGGCCCCGAGGTGGGCGCCAAGGAGGTGAGTGTGAGCTAACCGGAAGGTACGCGGAATTAGCAGCAACTTCCGCACCTCGCCCTCATGGGTCGCCACTCGGTACAACAGATCGGTTTCGAGTACAAAAAGGGCTCACGCGGTGTGGAACCGTCGGCTTGTGAGCTGTTTGGCAGAACTACTGCATTCCGTGCAAAGCGCAGGGAATCGTCATTCCACTGTTCCCTCTTAAATGAGGCCGGTGTGGACCGAAATTGATGGTCCAGGCTACCGAGAGGGTCTTGTGACCTGGGCACCAGAAGAGTTCCCTGGCTAGTCCCTTCCCCGGCGGAGTCTTCCGGGTCAGGGTCCGTCGCGGAAATGTCCCCCGAAGCGCCAGCGCCACTAGGGCCTGCCCCGGAGCAGGGCATGGAGACCGCGGGAGGGGCACCTTTCCCCCTCATAACTAGATCCAACGAGGCCCCGGGAGCGGCGTGTGTTTTACCGCAATTCTTTTTCGACCAGTCTTGTTCCAGAATCACCGGATAGGGGGGTTCGGGCAACACAGCGACTATCAAGTGAGTTAACTCCCCCTTCCAGGTGATATAGCATTGTGCGGAACAATACGACTTGGTCCCCCCATGCACACAAGTGACCAATAGGTGCTGTTTCAGCCACTGTCGCAGTAACACAAAACGGCGAGCCACAATGGTTATGTTGCTGCCGGAGTCAAACAAAGCCACCACC
>NW_024382219.1:0-8340 GCF_016835505.1 Polypterus senegalus
AGAGGGTGCAAAAAGTCATTTCTATCTGGTGTCTGGTATCTTTTGACAAGGGTTCAAGGGAGCGTATAGCCCTCTATCTGTCACACTTTCAATAGCTCTGTTGTGACATCAGTATTGCCATTCTATTTCATATTTAAAATATGCAAGTTACTTATTACCGAAAAAAGGGGATGAGGAAATCAATGTATCAAAATTCCCTATAATGCAAAATGTATGTGAATGTAGTAGATTTAGAGTATTTTCTCAATACTCTAAATCTATTACATCTACATACACTGATTTCTTTTCCCATAACCTTCTTCAAGCCAAAGTCAGTTGATCTTGCACAGTCTTTCACTGTTATCTTTTCAGATGTTAAATTACATGTTTTTCAGAATATTGACTCCAAAAACCACAGTCTGTTTTTCTGTTAGTTAACCCCCCTTATTCCTTCTCTTTTATAGCATATCTTAATATGGAGCACTACCTGGACTGGAAGCCATTGTTTTTCTTGTTTCATTACTATTTTAAAGAATGTCTCCTTCAATTGAAATTTAGTCTTTTTAATTAAAATCTTCCCTTATATCAGAGTCTGGCCAGTACTCAAAATGAAAGGGTTCCCCTATAATATCATGCCTAATCTGGAGACTTTTTTTACACCACCTGTTCATATGTTTTTTATTTTGAATTAAGAGCTCCTTTAATTTCAACAAACATTTATATTCTCATACACATTAATATCAATAATTTAATTCTCTTTCAAACAACACCACATGTTTCTGCAGACAACCACTCTCAAAACACATTTGAACTTATTTTATCATTCACCTATAGGGATCCCTTTTAATACACTGTATAATATACATAAAATCACCCAAACCATTGTAAATACACTCAACTTTACTCCTCGATTTATATTATTTATTATTTATTTATACACACTATATTTGGAAACAATGAAGCAAAGGAATGAGAAAGAAAATGAACTCTGAAGAAAAAAGGAAGTTCCATTCTCACTTCCATCCATCCATCCATCCATCCATCCATCCTCTTCCGCTTATCCGAGGTTGGGTTGCGAGGGTAGCAGCTTAAGTAGAGAAGCCCAGACTTCCCTCTCCCCGGCCACTTCTTCCAGCTCTTCCGGGAGAATCCCAGCATTCCCAGGCCAGCCGGGAGACATAGTCCCTCCAGCGTGTCCTGGGTCTTCCCCGGGCCTCCTCCCCGTTGGACGCGTGCCCGAACACCTCACCAGGGAGGCGCCCAGGAGGCATCCTGATCAGATGCCCGAGCCACCTCATCTGACTCCTCTCGATGCGGAGGAGCAGCGGCTCTACTCTGAGCCCCTCCCGGATGACTGAGCTCCTCACCCTATCTTTAAGGGAAAGCCCAGACACCCTGCGGAGGAAACTCATTTCAGCCTTGTATTCAAGGATCTCGTTCTTTCGTCACTACCCATAGCTCATGACCATAGGTGAGGGGAGGAATGTAGATCGACTGGTAAATTGAGAGCTTTGCCTTACGGCTCAGCCTCTTTTTCACCAAGACAGACCGATGCAGAGCCTGCATCACGCGGATGCCGCACCGATCCGCCTGTCATCTCACGCCCATTCTTCCCTCACTCGTGAACAAGACCCCGAGATACTTGAACTCCTCCACTTGGGGCAGGATCTCTCCCCAACCCTGAGAGGGCACTCCACCCTTTTCCGGGCTGAGGACCATGTCTCGGATTTGGAGGTGCTGATTCTCATCCCAGCCGCTTCACACTCAGCTGCTAACCGATCCAGAGAGAGCTGAAGATCACGGCCTGATGAAGCAAACAGGACAACATCATCTGCAAAAGCAGTGACCCAATCCTGAGTCCACCAAACCGACCCCTTCAACACCCTGGTTGCGCTTAGAAATTCTGTCCATAAAAGTTATGAACAGAATCGTGACAAAGGGCAGCCCTGGCGGAGTCCAACTCTCACTGGAAACGGGCTCGACTTACTGCCGCAATGCGGACCAAGCTCTGACACCGTTGTACAGAGACCTAACAGCTCTTATCAGGGGTCCGTACCCCATACTCCCGAGCACCCCCACAGGATTCCCCGAGGGACACGGTCGAATGCCTTTCCAAGTCCACAAAACACATGTAGACCGGTGGGCAAACTCCCATGCACCCTCCAGGATCCTGCTAAGGGTGAAGAGCTGGTCCACTGTTCCGCCACCAGGACTAAAACCACACTGTTCCTCCTGAATGAGGTTCACTATCCACGGACCCTCCTCTCCAGAACCCCAATAGACTTTTCCAGGGAGGCTGAGGAGTGTGATCCCTCTATAGTTGGAACACACCCTCCGTCCCCTTTTAAAGAGGGGACCACCACCCCGGTCTGCCAATCCAGAGGCACTGTCCTCGATGTCCATGCGATGTTGCAGAGAGTGTCAACCAAGACAGTCCTACAACATCCAGAGCCTTAAGGAACTCCCTCTGCCACCAAGGAGTTTTTTGACCACCTCGGTGACTTCAGTCCCAGAGATGGGAGAGCCCACCTCAGAGTCCCCAGGCTCTGCTTCCTCATTGGAAGGCATGTTAGTGGGATTGAGGAGGTCTTCAAGTACTCCCCCACCACCCACAACGCCCGAAGTCGAGGTCAGCAGCGCACCATCCCCACCATATACGGTGTTGACACTGCACTGCTTCCCTCCTGAGACGCCGGACGGTGGACCAGAATCTCCTGAAAGCCGTCCAAAGTCGCTCTCCATGGCCTCCAAACTCCTCCCATGCCCGAAGTTTTGCCTCAGCAACAACCTGGGCCGTCATTCCGCTTGGCCTGCCGGTACCTATCAGCTGCCTCCAGAGACCCACAGGACAAAAAGGTCCTATAGGACTCCTTCTTCAGCTTGACGGCATCCCTCACCGCCGTGTCCACCAACGGGTTCGGGATTGCCGCCGACAGGCACCACCACCTTACGCCACAGCCTGGTCAGCCGCCTCAACAATAGAGGCACGGAACATGGCCCATTCGACTCAATGTCCCCACCTCCCTCGGACGGGTTGAAGTTCTGCCGGAGGTGGGAGTTGAAGCTACTTCTGACAGGGGACTCTGCCAGCCGCTCCCAGCAGACCCTCACAACACGCTTGGGCCTACCAGGTCTGACCGCATCTTCCCCACCATCGGCCAACTCACCACCAGGTGGTGATCAGTTGACAGCTCGCCTCTCTTCACCCGAAAGTGTCCAAGACATATGGCCGCAAGTCCACACACACCACAAAGTCGATCATCGACCTGAGGCCTAGGGTGTCCTGGTGCCAAGTGCACATATGAACACCCTTATGCTTGAACATGGTGTTCGTATGGACAATCTGCGAGCACAGAAGTCCAATAACAAAACACCGCCGGGTTCAGATCGGGGCCATTCCTCCCAATCACGCCCTTCCAGGTCTCACTGTCATTGCCCACGGAGCATTGAAGTCTCCCAGCAAAACGAGGGAATCCCCAGAAGGTATGCCCTCTAGCAACCCTCCAGAGACTCCAAAAAGGGTGGATACTCCAAACTGCTGTTCGGGCGATACGCACAAACAACAGTCAGGACCCTTCCCCCCACCCGAAGCGGAGGGAGGCCACCCTCTCGCCCACCGGGTAAACCCCAATGCACAGGCTCCAAGTCGGGGCAAGTATGCCCACACCTGCTCGGCGCCTCTCACCGGGGGCAACTCCAGAGTGGTAGAGAGTCCAGCCCCTCTCAAGGAGATTGGTTCCAGAGTCCAAGATGTGCCGAGGTGAGTCCGACTATATCTAGCCGAAACTCTCAACTCGCGCACTAGCTGGTTTCTAGATCAAGGAGACACCATTGGCGCAAATGACTCAGCTTACATCGCAGGAATTGCTTCAGTGGCTTATCCATTCCTGTGACAATAAGGGCAAATCCAACTATCGTGAAACCACCCGGTTCTACGATACCACAGCAAGACAGCACTCCAGGCCAGAAAACAACTAAACTGTCATTGAGAATATTAACTCAAAACAAATAACATGTAAACTTCAACACAAATCACATATAAGCTTGAATCTTAGCATAAGTGCTAACCACTGCGCCACCACACACTCCACTGTAATAATCCCATAATGCATAATTTCACATACACACATCACTAAGAAAAAAGAAAAGGACAGAAGGAAATTGACAGACATTGTTTCCCTTATATGTTATAGTTATCAAACAAACATTTTCCTTGACTTGATCAGGGTCCTCAAGGAAAGATGCCTCACATATATCAGTAAACGCTTGTCTAATTAAAAGTGGATATGTTTTAATTTTATCAAATGTTACATGTAGCTGCGTTTTCCCAAAATTACTAAAGTTCAGCAGCTTCAACTCAAAAAATGGGATTCAACAAAAGCCTGATGCGCAGAAATGATTCCACAGACAAAATATCTTCGTTTTTAAAAGTTTAGTTAAGTTTTAAAGTAAAACAGCTCACACAAAAAAGAGGAAAATTAGAATAGGAAAACAGGGGAAATTAATGTTAAGAAAAGTTCAGTTCTAAGCTTAATCTTTTTATATCTCAAATCGTTATTATTTACTTAACATTTCTGAACCATTTCAAAACGGTCAGAAAACTGTATGCTTTTCCCATTTCTAAGTTTAAAATGAGTCTTTAAGTCCCTATGTACTGGGACCTGTTCTAAACAACAACTGAGCTTAATTATCACACTGTTTCTCAGTTACAGTAAGAAGATTCTATCTCTTGCTAAATTATAGGAGGAAAAGACTATACCATAAGTTATAATTATGAAAGAAATTTATATTCTGTTCAAATTAAGCAAACATTAATATGAGTTTAACTCAAAACTTTAACTTTCTAAGATTGGCTCTTACATTTCCAGCCCCTAATTGGCTATGCAGGAGCGGAGACAATTACTATATTTTACTTCAATATGAGCCAATTACTTTTATATTAACTATTCTTTTCAAATCATTAGCAATAACACCGCAAACAAATATTTTAAAAATTTCATACTTCAGTCATTGGCGGTTTCTTGAAGCAGGCACAGTTTATTTACGGGTCTGTCCAGTGTGCTGGTTTGGTCTGCACACATACTCTTTGGACTGTGCCTTTGGCATCTGGTATTGTCTTGACGACTTGATCCATTACCCAGGAATTGCGAGGTGTAGCTTTATCTACAATTAAAACAACGTCTCTGGTTTAAAATTTCTTCTTGGTGCAAGCCATTTTTGACGTTCTTGAAGTATTGGCAAATGCTTTTTTGTCCATCATTTCCAAAACAAATAAGCCATGTATTGAATTTGTTTCCAGTGTCTTCTTGGGTATGATTCATTTTCTGAAACGAGTTCGGGTGGTATTTCAGGTTTTGTCTTTAGTAATAACAAGTAATTGGGTGTGAGTGGTTCCAAATCATTTGGGTCATCTGATGTCTTTGTAAGGAGTCTGTTACTGAGTATTAATTCAACTCTACACATCATTGTAGGAAGGTTTTCCTTGTCGAGTGTTTGTTGGTTTAGTGTTGAATTTAAGATCTTTCTTATGCTTCTGATTTGTCTTTCCCACACTCCACCTTGACGAGAAGCTGATGGTGGACTGAAAATCCATTTGATTTGTTCTTGCATCATAGTGTCGCCGATTTTTTTGTGTTCCAATTTTTAATAGCTTCATAGCTCTCTTTCTGCTCCAACAAATTTGTTCCATTGTCTGAGCGCATGATTTTAACTTGTCCTCTTCTACAGTATCAGTAAATCGGAGTTTGGCTTGGATACAAGAATCAGTGTCTAAGCTATGTGCAATCTCTAGGTGCGCAGCTCTGGTTGTTAAACATGTGAAGATTACTCCGTACCTCTTGACTAGACTTCTTCCTCTTTTGGCTAAGAAGGGGCCAAAATAATCGAATCCAACATTTGTGAATGGTAGTTGGTTTGGTGCTAGGCGATCTTCTGCCAAATCTGCTATTTTTTGCTCACCTACTTTCGCATTGTATCTTCTACATGTTGTGCACTTTGAAATTATTTTTCTGATAGCTGAATTCGCTTGAGGTATCCAGTATTTTACGTAATCCGTGCAAGCACATAGTTGTGCCCACAATGTCTGATTCGTTTATGAATGTGTAGATAATGCTTGTGTAGAATTACAGGATGTTTAGCTGCTTCAGGCATTGCAGCTTTGCAGAGTCTTCCTCCAACTCTTAGTATTCCATCTTGTATGATCTGGTAAAGTTTATAGATTTGACTGTTCTTCTTAACACAAGTCTTTTTCTTTAGAGCTTTTAATTCTTCTGGAAATTCTTGCTGTTGACTTAGACAGATAAGCTCTGTTTCAGCTTTAACTAAGTCATCTAGAGAAATTGGACTTGGTTTTAAAGTCTGTTTGTACCTTTTCATATTCTTTGTGATGAGTAATTTTTGTTCTCCTGGATTATCTTTAGTTTGACTAGCTTCTAGTTGAAATGTTTTTCTTTCATTTCCTTAGTGTATGTCTTTAAACTTGAGGAATCAAGCCACTGTTTTCTTCAAGCGATTCCAATCTGAAAAGTAAGTGATTAGTTTGTTGATGGGTTCAGTTCCCTCCTCTATTCTTGTCATGTTAAGTGCACAAGTTTTAACTTCTGGATCATCTTCAAAAAGTTAATTCTTCAGTTGATCTGGGGCCTCATGTATAACGCTGTGCGTAGAACTCGGACTATAAACATGGCGTAAGCACCAAGGTTATTATAGCAACGAAAACTAAAATCAAAACTGAAACTATTATTAAAAAAACATTTTTGTAAACTGAAATAAAATAATTAACAAAACCGAAATGAAAAACTAAAACTAAGCGAAACTATTGAAGTAGCTGGAAAGACTAACTGAAATAAAATAGTTATTCACTAAAATAATTTTAGTTTTCATTTTTGAATGAATATTCTTGCTGTTAGTTTTTAGCCCTTATAACTTTTAACTCTAAAACTTAAAGTCATCCACCACGAGCATATATTCAGCCAGTGAACGGCGGCTGGTAAAGAGGGCGGCTGTTCACACAGCATTTGTTGTGACAGAGCAAGCTGAATACGCGGTTAAAGCGTGTGGAATAGAAAGCGATTTTATGTACCACCTTTCTTTGCACTTGTTGTATATCAAGATGAAATTCAAATGCCTGAAACCTGAATGTGTTGGTAAATAAAAACTTTACTGTATGGACAGAAAAATCAGGAGTGAGTAACGTTTCAGTTTATTTCTTAGGTGCCTGCTTTTTGTTGACAGTAATTCACCTGCCACTTCGCATATGAAGTATAGAGAAAGTATAATCATGAAAAAAAATTCGACCTTGAGATTTTGATGAATCTTGATGTTTATTGGAATTATGTCTGTGTGTAGATAGATGGATGAAATTTGGCATGTGGTCGTTACATCAAAAAGAATCAAATAGCAGAATTATGTTTTAAAATATTTGTCCCCATTTTTTCAATGTTTCTCTCAAAATAGAAAGTTGAAATATATTCTTTTTGTTCTTAACATCAGCCATATCATACATATTGCATACTAGGAATTTTTCCTGCCTTGCATCCAAACCTGCTGGGGTAGGCTCCAGGTTCCTGTGATCCTGCTCTGGATAAACAGGTTTAGATAATGTAAATAGTGTTCCTAATCTTAGATGCTGTCTCTGTCATTTTGTGCCTGTCCATACTCTTAATTCCTGCTCTTGCTCTGCTCATTATGGGTTTACTGTTCTTATGGTGGGCTATTCTAGCCTCACTGCCGCTAACCTCAACACTACATGCTTGTTTTTCTTTCTTTCCCTCAATACAGCTAGGTAGGGTCTGCAGATTGATTCAAGCCCCCATGATTTTCATGATCACCCCTGTCAGAACACAGTAGAATCTCTTTTTATTTTTTATATCTTTTCGGGCCTGCAGGTGCCAAAGTTCTGCCTATAAATTGTTTGTGTCTGAGATGGAATCAGAGATCAGTATGGCTGGTAGAAAATAACAAAGCCCAGTATTTGAGGTTTTTGAATGCAACATTAAAGACATTCATTATAAGCACTTTGTTGTTGGAGCAGGATGTGTGTGTACTGTGGACATTTAGAGTAAAAACCCTCACACCTTTAAAGTTCACCTAAATTTCATTATAAATTGGCCCATTCTGGGCAATAAAAGGAAAAGAAAAAAGTGCCAACAGTCTGCGCAGATTTGTTCAACAGAAATGACATAGAAAATATTGTTATAATTGTGTAAAATTGTTCATATTCAGTATCTGGTTTTAATTATGCTCGTTTTTATCAGACAAAAACAAAACCAAATAGTAAACTGTGTCGTGTAATATAGTAAGCTTCCACTAACATTAAACGTATATTATATCCAAACTCATTAAGTACACAGTTCTGTCTCA
>NW_024382220.1:0-7560 GCF_016835505.1 Polypterus senegalus
CCCCGGAGGAGGAAAGAGTTATCTGAGATCAACTTAAACAGAGCTGTATGGCTAAATCAGTCATGCTGAAAGTTTAATATTATTACAGTTGTTTTATAAAAAGTTTGAGTATAAATTTATCTTTTACTCTACAATCGTACTATTTAGCCTTCATTATAGCTCCCAAATTATTAGACAGTGTTACCAACTCTACCAAACAGGAGGTGGTATCTGTGGTTGCTAAAATCTCTTATTGTCTGCCCTTTCACTACTCTAGTCCATGCACCTGTAAAGTCTTCATTAAGTTGGTTGATGATACCATCATTGAGGAACTCATTAGAAACAATAGTGACACAGGACAGAGTTCCATCATACTAACAAACATCCTGAGTCAAACGCTCACAAAACAGTCAAAGTATATTTCAGTATTTTTTTCTTTTATCATTCAACAGTGTATAGTGAGAGTATAATTCAGTTTCTCAAACTTGAACACAACTATTTCTAATGTTATTAAATAAGATGAGAAGATTACTGTCACTAAGGAAAATGCAGGGCACAGATAAAAGGGTGGTAAGGGTGAATATTATGCAAATATCAGAAAGCATTTCATCACAGAGACAACAATAAATAACTACAAGAACCATGTGCAAGGGCAAAAATTTACTGCAATATTTCCACCAAAGTCATTTTCCTTAAAAAATGTTTGATGGTCTCTAGAAACACAGTTTTCCAGCAGATCATAATACGTATAGTAGCAGTAGCATTGTCACATGTACGTACAGAATACACAAGTCTGCAGTGCCATCATAAACAAGCATATATTACAATACATAACACCATAAGTAGGTTATTTCTTGGAGTGGCTATCCTGTTCAATCAGCCATTCAAAATGTTGCCATCTCAGTTTGTAGATGTTCAGTTTACATCCAGTACAGTAGTCTTTGACAGTGATCATCTTGCATAGACCAAAAACTTAACTAGTCTATACTGTGTTGCTAAGTTAGTATTATTTTATTAATTATATATAACTTGTATGTTTACCTATGTTTTTGTTTATGTTTTTTATGTTTTTATATACACACAATTACTGATTATTAATATTATTGTAGTTTCTGCACACAGTTATGTATGTATGTGAGGTTCTTTATGCTATGAAAGCAGACAATTCCACACCTGGAATTATCTGAAGAAGGGAGCAAAACACAAAAAAGGGACAAAAAAACTTCTTGTTTCAAATAGCCTTTGTTTTCCTCTATCTGTTTTAGTATGGTGGTTTGACATTTCCCATCTTCCAAATCAAAGTAAATTATTTTTTCTTTTCTTTTTTACCATTATAGAGACCTCCTAATATTAGTACCAGTGACACTTTGCCCAAAATGTTTTCACTCCAATTGACTGTCCGGCTTGAGGTATCTCTTTAACCCCGTATCCAAGCAATGGTCATATACTCTTAGATATAGAGTACCCACTTTGGCTATAAAGACTCATGACTTCAGTCTCCAGTAGTCTTCCTAGAATCCCCTAGCCCTGTGCCATCATGGGGTACCCAAGTTCATGCCACCAAGAACCCCTTAATTATGCATTACTTACTCATATATATTACACATTATGCAATCATCACTGTTTGTCATGCTACCAAATGCTCTAAAGCATATTCTTTAAATATTTAATGTAATCGTTAAACTTATGTAGCTCAAACACTGATTACACATATATTAAGCACCATGAGAAATATACAAAGAAACAAAAATATTAAGATTTTACACTCACCTAATGATGTGTATGAATATTTCTCTGATTTAGGATTACCTAAATAGTGGTTTACAACCTTGGTCCAGTGGACTAATATTCCTGCAGCTTCTGTTCCAAAGAACTTTAGATTTTAGATTGATGTTGATATAATTGAAGGTGATGTTATACCCCAATTTCTAGCTTTAGGATTTCAATTTTGAATAATTAAAAGTTTGCTCACTTTTGGAGGAATTCGTGTATGCTTAATGATGATGATAGGACTTTGTCTTGTTGGCTTTAAGGTGGCTATGAACAGCCAAGTAAGTTTAAAGTTTTGACTGGCACTTCAGGCATTGGGTTTCTATCGTCTCGCAGTGTCTTCCACAAAAGCAGCCAGGCAAGTTTGTCATCTTTGTATTATTGGTGGTTTAGATTCAGTCCATCTCAAAAGTGCACACCTGACTGTTAAAATGTTGATTTTAGGAGGGAGCTCAAAGTCACCCAGGAGGATGCCACAAGAAGTGAATCCTGCATTTAGATGTCTCCTTAAATCTTCTCATGGTTCTCTTTAAACTGTCTGTTTCCTTGAAGTTGCAACACAGAGAAGAGAACTTCCTTGGAATCACAGCCAGGCATTCAAATGACATGATCAACCTTCTGAAAACAGACTATGATAGCTTTGATACTGGTCATGCTTGATAAATGGAGGGTTTTGGTTTTAGTGATCCTGTCTTCCCACTTAACTTGGAGAATAAACCAAAGTTTGTTCTGGGGGAATGTTTTTAAGCACTCTTAGATGCCATTGGTAAGGAGTCCAGAAGCGTAAAGGATGTGCAGATACCCACTGTCAACAGACTGTGAGTTAGTCCTGTTCAAAGAAGAAGAAAGAATGCTTCCAAGGTAAGAATGTGAATTGGTTGAGCTGGAACTGTGGATGCTGATTTCAGCCTCCAGGCTCTCAGGGTTTTAGCAATTATTTCTAAATCATTTGTTAATACGCTGAGGTCCAGACATCTGCGGTCTCTTGTAGCTGCTCACTTGAGTAACTGTGAGCACTGTCATCTGCATTCTCCATCTCGGTGACTTTAAACACTCTGGTCTTAGATATTGTCAAGAGGCAAATTGAGAAAAAGGGATTCATAAGAATTTAAACAAAACAGTCAAAGTGTTCTAATATATCTAAATTAAAAGTGTATTGCTTTTCTAATTATACAATAATAGTAAAAAAGGTCATCAAGTTTAAAAAGGGAAGTAAATATATTATCTTAAATGTTATATTTGAGGCATGCTGTTGTCATCTGTAACTGTCCCTGATGATTGCCTCCAAAGACCCTTGGCTTTCAATCTCACTAATTTGTACTATTTACTGAGTTTTCATTAAGACTTACAGCAAATGTATATATTTTATCAAGAAGATTCAATTAAATTAAATTGCCTAAATTAATGTATGTGCTATGAAGTACCAAAATTGTAGGCCTTGTAATTTAAATAATTTTTAAATGGTCTTTTCGTTTTGTCCTATATAGTGATTTATTATAATTTGCATAAATGTCTTATATGTCATGGACCTCTCTGTTCTGCATTTTTAAAACCATTTTTTCATTGATTTCTACAGAATTTTACTCATTATTGTTATCTTTTGTTTGAATAATTCATGATTATTTTAGACAACTCAATTTATGCCCCATATTTTTATAAGTAGTGTAATTTCCCTTAAAAATGTAATATAACAGAATGGCTCAACAGTGTAAATAATAATTAATGAAAATTGTATTACTAAATGAAATTTCACTAGGTTAAAATAAACACGTGTCCATTTAAACAATAATGCAATATCATTAACTAGTTGATAGTTTTTTATGCTGTCTGACTGCATATAAGTTACACTCAATATGTCACTTAAATTCGGCCACTGCATTTAGATAGATAGAGAGATAGATAGCTAGATAGATAGAAGGTTTCCAGTCCAAAAAGTTAAAATCAGAAATCTATGATGCACATCTCCAATGCATGACATCCATGGAAGGGTAACTGGAATCAACAGAGCTGAAAAGCTTTCCCAATATGCATTCCAAACTGAGCTTTGAATTGGATGTATGATAACTATACTTAAATTTCAATTTTGGATCTACAGCAGATTAGACTTACTCATTCCTTAGTTTATTTCTTGAATCTTTGTTTTAAATTTGGGTAACTGAAACCAAAAATGTTTATTCTGACAACAGCCAAAGCAAGGCAGGTACTATACTAAAGGGGCACTCAGTCCATTGTACAACATTTAAATGAAATGCTGGTCTAATACAATAGACATTTTTCTCCATTTAATAAATGTTAAAGCAGCACATAAAAAGTGTAACATCTTTACATGGAATGTAAAACTAAAAAGCAAAAGCAAAGCAGAAAATTATTTTTTTGGTTTTATGTTCCTGTAGGTCATTAGGATGTCAGACAATATAACAGTGGCATGCATTAAATGTAACCTGCAGCACAACACAGTTCTTCATTGGATCGGCAGTAGCCCTGAATAACACAAATACCATGCAGCATGTAGAACTACTTCATTGCATATTCATTAATTACTTGAACTAGATATTTATTGACAGGTGGCAGATGGCCAGGGTCCATGCCAGGACTGGGACGCCCTTCACTCTGTATTCATGGGAGCAGCCCTGGACGGTGCAATACCTCCCTTGGACACTAGATGGCCACCCCACTGGGTTGGAGCAGTGCCTTGGATTCCTGCAGGGTTCCATGGTAACTGGAGTTGGAGCAGCCCTGTTGGGTCCCACAGGCACCGGGAGGGGTGCTGCAGCTGGGACTCCTTTGAGCCTGTATCAGATATTCGCAACACCCAGAAGTGAGCGGGAACTGGGGCGATCAAGCACCCAAGCAAAATGGACAAAAAAGGGGCCCGCAACCACCACCAAGGGCCAGGAGTTGGGAGGAGGAGGACAAAGTTTAGAGGGGGGAGGGGGGAAGAAAAGTTTTTGGGTTTTTCCCATTGGTGTTTTTTTGGAACTGGGGTTGTGTTTTGGGGGGTCATGGGGAAGACGGTTTTACAGGTAAAGGGAAAAAATAAAAGTTTATTTTTTTTTATACGGGGCCTCCAGTGTGATTTCGGTGGGGTAAAGGGGCCCTTAATATAGTGGGCTTTTGTTACAACAGAAAATTTATTTGTTCTGGGGAATATGCTATTTGTAAGTGCCCCCAACCCTTTATATTTCGGAAAAAAACAACTTTGATTTCCCCAAAAAAATATTTACCCTTTTTCCTGTCGGAAAATAAAAAAATGGGGTGTTTTTAATGAAGGACAAAAAAAATTTGGGATGACGGGAAAAAAATATTGCCTGGTCTGTCTAATGAAATTTGAGATTTTGCTTGATTCATGCTGTGGGGAGGATAGATATGATAAAATTTCCCCCAAGGGTCTTTTGGGTCCATAAAATTAGGTATTAATAATGCAACCTATTGGGGGCTGTGTGTTACGCTTAGTGACATTTAATGAATATAGTTCCTAAAAAGAAAGATCTGACTGCCAAAGTTTTTTATGAAAGAGGGGTTCAATCACAGATATCTTGAAAAAAAATGTATTTTGATTAATAGGGTTTTTTGGGAGCTATCTTTTTCCCCATTTATTAAAAAATTAATTAACCTAGCACACTAATCTTAATAGTGATAACAAAAAAAACCCTTCACTAGCCCCTGAAAAGGGAGGCAGTTTTTCCCCGTTACAGTAGATATTTTATGTTGGAAACACTACATTTATTCTGCAGGGGCCCCGAAAAAAAACCAAAACAAGTTTTTTTTATTGTTTTAAAAAAAAAAATGAAAAAACCCTGGGTTACAGAATCTGCTGTTTGCTATTGTGTTAATTGAAAAATTTTACAAAAAAAAAAGATGCTGATTACAAATTTTTTTCGTAGGCTTCAGGAATTCTAGTGTTAATCGTTGTTTTTTTAAACAGCAAAGTTCCAAGCCCTTTTTAATTTTTTCTTCTGTAAATAAACATTTTATGGGGGTTTGGATTAAAATTTTGGGATACCCGTCACAGACCGGGGGTTGACACCCCACTTAATCCTCTCCCCTCCTTTGTTCCCCCTGCAATTTACCCAAAGACCTGGCCCCCTTGATGACATCATCCCCAACCACCCACGATGATGCCCCTTCTTAACACAGATGGTGTCTTTTCCCCTTTCCCCAAGAATCCACTCTACCGCCACATCAGTTCCTGTTAAAATGTCTTGACTCCATCTCTTTTTTTTTTCCCACCATTTTTAAAGCCCAGTAATTTTCCTGTTTTTTCGTTCCATTTTGAGCTCATTTCTGTAAAAGTTTCTTTTTTTTTTCTCACCATTTTTTAGAAGGGGGGGCCCCCCCAAAAACATTTTTCCTTTTATGCCGTCTGGTTTTTTTTAAAAATTCATAAATATAATTCAGGGCCTGATATTAGACTGTTTTTTTTTTTTTTCCCCCAGAAATACCATGTAATTTTTGTAAAAAAGATACAATACAAACAATACAATACAGTTTATTTTTTTTATAGCCCAAAAAAACCCCAAAGGGAAATGCTAAAAAAGGTTTTAAAAGGCCCTGCCCCTTTTAAAATCTCCCCAGCCCCTTTACCTTTTTTGGGAAAACAAGGAAAAAATCCCAAAAAAAACCTTGGAGGAAAAATGATAGAAACCTTGGGAAAGGCAGTTCAAAGAGAGACCCCTTTTCCCGGTAGGTTGGGGGCAGGGGGGGCCCAAAAAAAGGGGCCCAAAACAGACAATACACAGAACAGAAAAAAATTTTTAATAATAAAAATTTTAAAGTTTGGAGCAGAATTTAAAAAGTAGATGATATCACATAATAAGATGTGGATATTTTTTGAGTCCTGAACCCCTTTAAAACCATCAAGCTCCCCTTTCCCTTTGGCCAAATTTCCCCGGGGTTGGGAAAAATTGCTTGGCCAGCCCAAACCGATGAAAGGGCCCCTTTTTTCCCCTGATTCCTGTGATCCCCCCATCAGGGATGATTTTTACCATAGGCAGGCAAACAACTTTAAGGGGATGGCACCAATTGCCACATTTTAGTACCGAGAACAGAAATAGAATAGGTGAGGGAAAAAATAAATTATAACAAAACCCTGTTACTTTTTGTTTTAGTGCTAATGATAACAACAGAGATGCAGTATGTAACAGTAAATCAGCAGCCTTAGTCAGGGAAAATGCTAAAATGAAGTAGTGAGTCTTCAACCGAAAAATTTAAAGGTTGGAACCAAGGGGATTTTCCCTTTTGAAACAGGGAAAACCACTCCACAGTTTATGGGCCCCGAAATTTAAATTTTTTAAACCAAGCAGACCGGGATCTTTTAGATCTTAAAGACCCCAGGTTTGTAAGCTAAAAAGTTCGGAAAGTAAGCGGACCTGGGCCCTTTTTTAAAGCCCTTTTTATGTTAAAAGGGGGATTTTGGAAATTTTGCCCCAAACTTAACCCAGGAGCCAGTGAAATTTAGGGAAATGGAGTTTGGGGTTCATATTTTCTTGTCCTTGTAATTTTTCAGCTGCATTTGGGATTAACTGGGGGCTGTATAAAGAATTGTTTCAGCTAGTGAACAAACATTGCAGTAGTCAATCCTACTAGAGATAAATGAGAATTAATTTCAGAATCCTGTTTATTTAGAAATTTTAATTTCCCAACAAATTTTTTAAAATGGAAGAAACAGTTTTGGAAAACTTTTCAAAAATGTGCTTTTAAAGACATGCTAGAATCAAAAAATAACCCTTTGATTGGGGGGTTTTATTCAGTAAAAATTTAAATTTGGGGTTCCAACTGAGAAATGAGACAAAATATTGCTGTGATCAAAGG
>NW_024382221.1:0-6181 GCF_016835505.1 Polypterus senegalus
GCTGCAGGTTTTATTTTCGTGTTTTAGCCTTTTTTTAAACATTTGGTTTGTTTACGTTTTTATGAATTATTTATTTATGGATGTTTTTGAGCACTGCACTTTAATTGGACACTGTTTTGTTTGACTTTTATTGAACAAAAGCACTTGTACATTTTCCTCCATCCCCTTGCTTAGTTTGATTTGCCCCAGTCAGACCAGCTCATTCGGTTACATTACTGACAGTGTTGGATTCAAGGGCTCCCAAAGCTGGAAGTGGGAGCATGGAGCAGGACTCGTGATCGTCACATAACCTTACTTTATCATTTTAAAACATTTTTTCAATTTTGTCATTGTGTTAGCTCTTAATATCTTTTATATCTACTCATCACACTTTCATCACAGCTGTTCTTTAAACTTCATCTAAAGCTATTAATTATATCCTTCTTGACTTATGCTGACCATAAAGCATTTCCCTAACTTGTACTTCACAAAGTTTTAAATGTAACTTAAAATTCTGTTAGTCTTTTTTAATTTTATTTATTTATTTATTTAGTGAACATAGCTTGCTAAGTGGGACTGACTTGATCTTTACTGTACCGTTTCTTAAATTGTCCTGCCATTTTCCCACCATGGAGCATTCCAATCTAGATTTTCTAGAATTAAACTTCTGAGCCCACAGAGCATTAATAATACAGGTGCCGGTCATAAAGTTGATTTATTTCAGTAATTCCATTCAAAAAGTGAAACTTGTATATTAGATTCATTCATTACACACAGACTGATGTATTTCAAATGTTTATTTCTTTTAATTTTGATGATTATAACTGACAACTAATGAAAGTCCCAAATTCAGTATCTCGAAAATTAGAATATCAATTAAGACCAATGCAAAAAAAGGATTTTTAGAAATGTTGGCCAACTGAAAGGTATGAACATGAAAAGTATGAGCATGTACAGCACTCAATATTTAGTTGGGGCTCCTTTGGTCTGGATTACTATAGCAAAGCGGTGTGGCATGGAGTCGATCAGTCTGTGGCACTGCTCAGGTGTTATGAGAGCCCATGTTGCTCTGATAGTGGCCTTCAGCTCTTCTGAATTTTTGAGTCTGGTGTATTGCATCTTCACAATACCCCGTAGATTTTCTACGGTGTTAAGGTCAGGCGAGTTTTCTGGCCAATCAAGAACAGGGATACCATGGTCCTTAAACCAGGTACTGGTAGTTTTGGCACCTTGTGCAGGTGCCAGGTCCTGTTGGAAAATGAAATCTGCATCTCCATAAAGTTTGTCAGCAGCAAAAGCATGAAGTGCTCTAAAACTTCCTGGTAGACGGCGCGTTGACCTTGGACCTCAGAAAACACAACGGACCAACACCAGCAGATGACATGGCACCCCAAACCATCACTGACTGTGGAAACTTTACACTGGACCTCAAGCAACGTGGATTCTCTTCCTCCAGACTATGGGACCTTGATTTCCAAAGGAAATGCAAAATTTACTTTCATCAGAGAACATAACTTTGGACCACACAGCAGTAGTCCAGTCGAGACGCTTCTGATGCTGTCTCTTGTTCAAGAGTGGCTTGACACAAGGAATGCGACAGCTGAAATCCATGTCTTGCATACGTCTATGCGTGGTGGTTCTTGAAGCACTGACTCCAGCTGCAGTCCACTCTTTGTGAATCTCCCCCACAGTTTTGAATGGGTTTTGTTTCACAATCCTCTCCAGGGTGCGGTTATCCCTCTTGCTTGTACACTTTTTTCTACGACATCTTGTCCTTCCCTTCGCCTCTCTATTAATGTGCTTGGACACAGAGCTCTGTGAACAGCCAGCCTCTTTAGCAATGACCTTTTGTGTCTTGCCCTCCTTGTGCAAGGTGTCAATGGTCATCTTTGGACAACTGTCAAGTCAGCAGTCTTCCCCATGATTGTGTAGCCTACAGAACTAGACTGAGAGACCATTTAAAGGCTTTTGAAGGTGTTTTGAGTTAATTAGCTGATTAGAGTGTGGTACCAGGTGCCTTCAATATTGAACCTTTACACAATATTCTAATTTTCCGAGATACTGAATTTGGGACTTTCATTAGTTGTCAGTTATAATCATCAAAATTAAAAGAAATAAACATTTGAAATACATCAGCCTGTGTGTAATGAATTAATCTAATATACAAGTTTCATTTTTTGAATGGAATTACTGAAATAAATCAACTTTGTCATGATATTCTAATTTTATGACCGGCACCTGTAGTATATTATTACTAATCTGATGCCTTTAACTATCATTCTCAATTAATAATTGATTTGAGAAGGCAAAACATGCTGTCCCATCACATAGCCAATAACAGTGCAGCTGAGGCGCTGTCAGAGTGAAGTCTTTTTACTCCTCTTCTCTACACAGAGAGATTTATATTGTTGAACTGAAACACCCTCTCCTCATTCCTCTCCCATTAGCTTCACTAGAAGGAAGAAAAATACTTGTACCACAGATCACTGGCTTTCAAGAGAGGGCTCATAAATTTAATGAGCTTCCACTTTACAAAGAAACCATACACTCCCCCACGCCCCACTCTTGTTGGATTTATTATGAATGTGTTTGAGTTGCCCTTAGAAAAGCAGTCAAAGTAAGTGAAACAAAAGTGGTTACTTGCTACTGCCTGAAGAACATGGAGTGTACCGTTCCTAAAATGGAAAACAAATCTTATTGTTGCTACATTTTGTTCTTGTTTTATTTCTAGTCCTGTTTTAGTGTTGTCTTCATTAATATGGTATTCAGAAGTTCTAAATGGTACTCTGTCTGAAGTTTAATAAAATTCTTTTATTTATGTTTAATACATTTTATCTAAGTCTTTTTATAGCAAACTCATATATTTTAAAGGCAGTAAGGAGAATTGATCTGAAACTGAATGAATTGACAGATGGCTAGGGTATCAGAGTTTAGGGCTGTCATAATAAGATCACTTAATTGTAATTGTAATTTCTTGAAATTATCAATAATTTAAAACACAGTCTCTTTTGTCTTGTAATTCTCATAAATCTCATTTCAAAGGTACAAGTCAGTAGGAGTAATTTGATTCAAGGTCTGTCATTTTTTTGTTTATCTTTATTGATTTACAGGCTTTGAATCACAGCACAGCACATTAGATCTTTCATCTTTTACAAATGCTATTTTCAATGAAAATTTTATAAGTAAAATAAGGCAAAACAATGCCTGACTAACAAAACATGTTTCGTGAAGAAAAACTATATCCTCAAATTAAGAGAAAGTACAAAAGTATGCAATTTAAATTATAGCTGTACTGTGTAATTTATAGTACCTAATTGTGTGCAGCCCTTGCAAAACGTCAAAGTGGAAGTTTCAAGATTTGGATGCCTCTAGTTCTTAGAGGAAGCATCCACAAGCTCTTCAAAAGCAGTGGTCCCATTTGTACATGGCACAAAACTAAAAGCTAATGCCTGTTTCACCCATTGATATTAGTGACCACTAAATTAAATTCCTGAATTTTTCAGCACAGTGACTGTCCAAGATGAAATGAGAAACCAACTAACTGTGTACATTTACCGCTATACATATTTTATCTGTGTATATTTGTCACCACATGCTTTTATCAGCACATTTGTTTTTAATGTTTTCTTAATGGTACACCGATAATCAAACTCAACTCCGCACTTGTTTGGAAAATTCAAGAAGAGACTGTTCTTTTTCTCTTATATAAAGACATTGCACTTTTTACATATACAAAAATATATGCAGAAAAAAAATTATCAATACTACATTAATGATATTAAAAATTGTTCATTAATATAAACATATCTCTTGTGATAGAAACAAAAAACCCACATTAAAACTCCTGCACTCAATAACATGATTAAAACTAAATCAGTACTCCATTGCCTGCTACACCTCATTTTCTACCTGTCACCAGCAGCAACCTGCAGCAAACAACTTTTCTTGCTCTCAGAGTGGCTTGGAAAACCTTTCACGGGTCTGGGTTTCCAAACAGAGCCAATCAGTTTTGAAAATTATGCAGAGTAATGCTCCAACACAAAAAATAAGTCTGGCCTACAATGACATTTGGTGTATGCTATATGTATTATGAATGAAATCACTAGAATAATGAAAAACGTTTGGGGTAGCCACCCCATATACTTGAAAATCAATTAAAAATTGAAGCAAAATAATGTGTTTTAAGAAGTGAGTTCAGCAGAGTTGGGACCAGAATTGAGATTGTCAGGCAGGACCTCCTTCTGATGGAGGATATATATATACTAGGGGGCTTTGACTTTCTCCCCTGATCGCTCAGTTTAGATGGTCAGCCAGCTCTAGGAAGAGTCCTGGTGGTTTCGAACTTCTTCCACTTACAGATGATGGAGGCCACTGTGCTCATTGGGACCTTCAAAGCAGCAGAAATTTTTCTGTTACCTTACCCAGATTTGTGCCTTGTGAGCAGAGGGGCTTTTTACACAGAGGATGTTTGCTTAGAAGACACTGACGCTCCTCTAAAAAATGCTGCTTCATTGCGGTGCTTCAGTAAACTTAAAAGCACACGTATTGATTTTTTGATTGTTTGCTTTTCTCTTTGCGAGCTGAGCTCTCTCTCTCTATGAAATTCTCTGCTCCTGAAGAGAAGATATATTTGCATTCTTTTAATTGTGAGAAAGAACTGTCATCTCTGTCTTGTCATGGAGCACAGTTTAAACTTTTGACTAAAGGGTGTTATTTCATGTCTACAGGGCTCTAATAATGTTAACAGTGTGGGAGAGTTTATAAGGGCTTAAAATATATAAAAATAACCATACAAACATATGGTTTCTACTTCGCGGATTTTCATCTATCGCGGGGGGTTCTGGAACGCAACCCCCGCGATCGAGGAGGGATTACTGTATATTGTAAAAGGCGCTATATAGCGCCCGACCCGGCACAGACTTACACAGAGGCATGTAAAACAAACAGGCTTTTATTTTTCTCTTCAGCCGTGGGACACGTCTTCCCCGTGTCCCACAGGCCCAACACAGTTCCAAAAGCACAAAATACAGCACAAACAACCCTTCCTGGCACCATCACTCCTCCCAGGCAACCTCATCCTCTTCCTCCCGATTCTGGCCTCGAATGAAGGGAGGCTGGCCTGTTTTATAGCCCACCCGGAAGTGTTCCAGGTGCTTGACCAGCTGGCCCTGATTGCACCTCCGGGTGGGGCTGATAACTCGTCCAACCGGGTTCTTGGCTCTCGGCAGCACCCCCTAGTGGCCATCCCATCTCCCAACCTGGCTCTGGAGGACTCCAAGTCCCATAGAGCCACGTGGGAGACGGAGAAACGAATAACGGCTGAGGAGGCTGCCACCAAGCGTCCCGGGGGAGGCATTGAGCTGTCCATGGTGGCTCCCCTGGAACATATGCAGCAGGGGCGTCCCAGTCGGGCATGGGACCCGGCTGTCCGTCACAATATATATATATATATATATATATATATATATATAAATTTTAGCCCAGTCATGGCTGAAGTTTTTGTTATTCTTTCAAACATAAACATATTGCAAATCTAAAAATTTCTGCCCGAGTACCACAAGAAAGAAAAAAATATTGAAATTAAACCAAATCGTAAGAGGTGGGTAGTGTCCATAATGGTCATAAGGGAACGATGGGAGCAGAACTCTGCTCACATCATGTAAACTTCATACCGCAAGCTGCAAGTAGTAAGTCTGTGATAAGCGGAATACCGCTACACTTTCCACTCACGGGACGGAAGGACAATCCCGACCGCTTTATATAGTAAGAAAGAAGAAGAAGATATCGCACAGTCTGGAGTAGAAAATCATCTTTTACCTGGAAAACGAAACTACAAATCCCATTGTGCATTGCAAAATGGACGGGCGTGTGAAACTCTGCGCGCGTAGCACTCACAGGACGGAAGGACAATCCCACCACTTTTATATAGAAGGATACTATTAGTGACAGAGGTTGTTAGGAATTCCAGGTTTTGCAGGCGTACACCTCAGTCTCTTTGATGAATCCAAAAAAAACAGTTAAGTGAATTCAAGATATCTCAGCAAAACAATTTTGGTAAGTTTATTTGTAATTTCAATAAGTGAAAGTCTGAAGAAATAGGATTTATACCTCTAATAAAACTCCAAAAACCTCAGGCTTTACTTTTGGTTTTAGCTCAGACATGGCAAAATTTAATTCATGTTAGATATTTAAATTCTTCCAT
>NW_024382222.1:0-6499 GCF_016835505.1 Polypterus senegalus
GCCTTGATAGGATCTCTTTTGAGTGACCCAATACTCAGCATTTAAAGTATCGACCCATTTAAAGTATCGGAATTCTCCTTAACTGTGTTGCTCACGGAGTTATTCAGAAAATAATCTTGATATTTTAACTTGTGGGTATTCAGTTTTCCTAATAAACAAGAACCCTTATTTTCCTCCTATCATAAAATATAAGATCTGATTGATTTGATTGAAATTCACACAATCACACAAACATCAGAAGACTTTAGTAAAAGTGCATTGGCAGAGAAGAAACGTAAGAGTTCACCTTAAACAAGGCAGAAACAACACTGGGAAGGTCAGTTAACTTGGTGGAGATTCACACTGCAAGGTTTATGATTCCTCCATAATGACAGCCACTACTTCAGCTCAGGGTGAGAGAGGACATGGGCAGCATGGGGTGCATGGCAGGAACCAACCTTGGAAGGGATGCCAGTCCATTACAGGACACACGGCCTTCACCAGTTTAGAGCTGCCAGTGAACTGGCCAGATGTGTGGGAGGTAGGAGGAAAACTGAAGAAGCAAAAGAAAACATCAAATGCTGGGGAGCTGCTCAGGATTAGCAATGAACCTCAAAGACACGAAGAGAACAAAGTGTGAGTGGGATAAACCTGTGAGAGTGTCAGATGGATTTTAAGTGAACACCCTGAGTATAGGGCCATCAGGGCCAGCTGCTTGTAATCCAGAAAAGTCACTCTGGAAATGGACTGGAAGTTGAGATGTCAAAATACCAGAAGTTTAGGATCTGATATCAATACCGTGACATTAATCAAAAGTAACTGGTAGTTTAAGCACATCATTCTCTGTCATTTATAAGTGAGATCAAAACTCCAATGAGGCTCCAATGCAGACCTCTAAACTGGCCCACCCCATCTCTCTCTGAGCATACATTAATGTAGACTTGCTGGAGAGTCCAAAGGGATGCTCCTCATATGGATGACCTTTGATTGTGAGGCAGAGCAGAGACACGCATGCATGTGGGCTCAGGGAACAAAGCAGCGGTGAGCGGAAGGGGTGCTGGAGGAGTTATCGGTCATTCGCTTAAAAAAGCGATTTGGTATCAAAATAAATCCAAGAGCTGATATCGATACCAAGTCAAAAGTTTATTACCGAACCAACACTAATGTGTAATAATATAGCATGACATCAGCTAATATCTCACATTTGAAGTAATAATCTTACCTGCAGAAGAAAACAGACCAACAAGTTTTAGTGTTTTACATGATATTTTTTATCATTTTATTCAAATCAAACTCCAGATATCCTTAATTTAGAGAAGCATTAAGATACAGGCCATTGATACATGATCATTTAATCCTTTTATAATAAGGAGATTGCTGCTGCAGACCGTGAGAAGCTCCATTGTGGAGCAGTTCATCCATCATAACTGCTGCTACACCTTAGGCAGCAGTGCTAATCTTTACTTTTGTAAGACATCTAAGGTGGGTCCTGAGACTACAGCGGTTTATGTTCAGAGTATTTGGTCATAAGTGACGTGGTGACGTGGTGTCAGATGCTCTGTCTTGTTCCTCAGTACCCCAGTTAGTGGTATGTGTGGCTGTCGTGTCAAACCAGCGTCTTGATTGGCCTTTAACATGCAGGTTGTTTTAAAGCCTGGAGGGTTAGTCGTGTTTGTGGGAAGGATGCTGAAGACTTAAGGGTGCATACAGATCATGGAATTTCAAGGAGTTCCATATTGTGTAGTGCCATCAAAAAAGTCCACTCAGTGTCAGCTGGTAGTTCCTGAATCACATGCCCCCAAGCTCCTACAATATTACCATGACAGCTCTTATGGTGGACACCTTAGATGTACGAGACCTTGAATTAAATCTTAGTAGTGGAATGGTGGCCAACTATCCACAAAGATGTTTGTCCCCATATTTAAAAGCTTAATTTATCAACAATGCAGACACTCACCTGCTTAGCCAAGAAGTTGTTTCTGAACAGTTGACTGCCCATACTAGCTCATGATATTGGTGTAGACCTTGAGTAAGATCCCTTTCAGGTAGTGGCACCACTAATGCACCAACCAAATCATGCTTAGCATTTCTTTACTGGGGTGGAGTAGTTCAGCTGAGGTTCACAAAGACATCTGGGGACACAGTGTGTTAAACACACAATATTTACACATTACAGATGTGAGTGCTGGTACACAATTCTAGTGGTTACGGTAAATTTACAAGATGTGCCAGTCTGACATCTGCCACTGCTAGAGTATTCCATGTTTGATGTTTGAGTTACACAGATTCAGTTAGAACTGGCCCAGCATTAAATGAAGTTAAGACAGCTTTACCATTTAATATGAAAGATGTTAACACAAACTCCAGTAAAACAGAACTCTTGTGACCTTTGACATTGAGCAGTCGTTTGTCTGTAATCATCTGTGAAAGCCAAGCCAACTCTCTGAAGACTGTCTCATTCAGCAGCTGGAGGTCCTCCAGATTTAAAACGAGTTCAGACTCAATGTACGCCTCTTCAGATGGCTATTAATTTGCACATGTATCAGTTTATGTTTAACCAGTACCAGGGCTTAACAAACCTGTGTGACTCTTCATGCGGTTTTAGCCCAATAAATTAGCAGGGTTACGTCACAAAGGTCATCCAGTGTAAAATTTTGCCTGATCAGCAATACACATTTCCATACTGGATCAGTCGAGCCCCAGGTTAACAAAGACTACCACCAGTACTGTTAGTCATCAGGGTGCTGTTAGAAATTGGGCTACTGTTTGTCGAAGAAGGAGAAGAAGAGGGGGAGACATGTCCGGAGGAAAATGGAGGAGGAAGGTAAAGAGAGCAGAACTGAAGGTAGGAACTTTGAATGTTGTCAGTATGACTGTAAGGAGAGAGACAGCAGATATGATGGAGAGAAGGAAGGTTGATATATTCTGCGTGCAAGAGACTAAATGGAAGGGGTAAGGCCAGGTGGATCAGAGGTGGATTCAAATTGTTCAATCATGGTGTGGATAGGAGGAGAAATAGACTCAGGGTTATTCTGAAGGAACAGTATGTAAAGAGTGTTTTGGAGGTGAAAACAGTGTCAGACAGGAGCACAGGAGATAAGCGCAAGGTAAAGAGAGATGTGTCAAGGCTAAAGAAAAGGGTTTGATGAGTTGTATGAGAGGTTGGACACTAGGAGGGAGAGAAGGACCTGTACATGGACTAGACAGAGGGACCGAGCTGGGAAAGATGTGTAGTAGGTTAGGGTGATATAGGATAAAGATGGAAACGTACTACAAGCAAGGAGAGTGTGGTGAGCAGATGGAAAAGTACTTTGAGGGATGACAAATAAAGAGAATGAGAAAAGAGAATGTTGAATGATGTGGAGATAGTGATCAGTAAGTGCACCGTATTACCATGGAGGAAGTAGGACAGCTATGAAGAGGATGAAGAATGGAAAGGCTGTTGGTCCAGATGAACACCTGTTGAAGCATGGAGGTGTTTAGAAGAGATGGCAGTGAAGTTATTAGCCAGATTGTTTAAAAGAATCTTGGAAAGTGAGAGGATGCCTGATGAGTTGAAAAGAAGTGTTATGGTGTTGATATTTAGGAATTTTGGGGATGTGAAGAGCTGTAGTAACTACAGGGGGATAAAATTGAAGAGCCACAGCATGAAGTTATAAGAAAGAGTAGTGCAAGCTCGGTTAAGAGGAGGTGACGATAAGTGAGTAGCAGTGTGGTTTCATGCCAAAAAGAGCACCACAGATGTGTTGTTTTCTTTGAGGGTGTTAATGGAGAAGTAGAAGAAGGCCAGAAGGAGTTGCATTGCGTCTTTGTGGACCTGGAGAAAGCATATGACAGGGTGACTGAGAGGGTTGTGGTATTGTATGAGGAAGTCGGGCGGTAGAGAAGTAAGTAAGAGTTGTACAGTGTGATAAGACAGCCCCGGCACGACAGACAGACACCGAATGAGATGGTGGGAATTTTGGATAAGGGTGCTAAGAATGGAAGTGCCAGGCAAGAGGAAAAGACGAAGGCCTAAGAGAAGGTTTATGGATGTGGTGAGAGAGGACATGCAGATGATGGGTGTGACAGGAAGATATGGAAACAGATGATCCAGTGTGTGGACCCTAACTGGAGCAGCCAATAGAAGATTATTATTATTATTTTTATTATATTATTATTATTATTATTATTATTATCAACATGCTATTTGATTAAACTTACATCACACTTGACATGAGCACCGGGAAAGGCATTGTGTAGGCTAAACAACGTTGCTGGCGGAGTGGCCCAAGTGTGCCCGTGACTGACAGGAAGGGAAATGGTGTGTAAACGCACAAGCACCAAGGCATGTATTAATGATTATGATTTATTGTGTCGCACCAAACTCCACAGGACGCGACATATTACCAACGATTCAACCCACTTGCAGAATATTTCCAAGCACACCTTGCAGAATTGAGACGACAGCACTTCAATATAAACTTATCGACAGTGATTCACCATGCCCACCGACACAACATAAATAAGGTTAAATCGAAACTGAGCATCCTAAAATATATAATAAAAAACACAACTAAAAGACAGTGAAACAGGCTGGCCGAGTGGGTCCATTGGGCACCAGTTACTAAACCCCTGAGGTGACGATAACTCGACTTACTCGGACTCCTTTATGTAGACTATATTGTCACATCTAATCAGGGCTTGGCCATGAGACACAGTCTTTCTTTTATCATGGAATGTACATTTGCATTAATAAATAAAAGGAGTTCATTGCTAAAAATAATAATAATAATAGAAAGATGCAAATGACGAAACACTGCCATCTACTGGACAAATGTAGGATCATTTAAAACGTTTTCTTTATTCTTAAAAATGTCCCTTTTGAATAAAGCAATATGAATAATGATTATGAAACGCGACAAAGTTGTAAATCGCACTGATAGCAGAAAAAATTTTTGAAGATCATGTAAAGCATGGATGCCAATGAAAATTCATCACCATGGTGTGTGGTAGTTCATTATTTTATGCAGGTCAACATTCAGGACAATGGTGACAAAAGCAGTCCTTCACTGTCTTAAATGGGGTTAACAGGGCTCGTGATCTCGAGCTGATGTTGTTCAGCCTGATGTCCTCAAACAAGACGACTGATGCTTTTAAAGACTATAATGTTGGCATTGGCATTAGTTACCACACAAATGGGCAACTGATCAACCTGAGGAGGTTTCACAAAATAAAGTAACTTTAGGACAGACACCATCAGAGGATTCCTCCAGATCATAACTGAGGCATCAATTCTGGTTAAAAGGCTGATAAGCAGAGTAATTCGTTAAGATCTCTGATGAATGAACTGACTTTGGAATTTTCATTAACAATAGAAGACTGAAGTAATGTATCAGCCTGCACCAGGGACACCATATGTTTAACTAAACTTTATAATCAGCAGTCAAAAGACTCAGTTTGGAGATCGGGTTCATGTAACCTTGGCAGCAACAGTCCCAGGGCACTGGGATTGATGACGATGTAAACATCAGGACCACTAAAGCGAGTGTAGCTTCGGGCAGACTTCATGTAACATCTGAAGCAGAAGAGGTGTAGCCCAGCGATGAAGCTGAAGGTTCTCAAACACCATGTCGATTGATGCTTTCAAAGACTATAATGTAGGCATTGGCATTAGTTCCCACGTTAGTAAGGCCACCGATGCAGCTGAAGGTGTTTAGGATTGTAGTGCTCCCCACATTTCTTTACACCTGTAAGATGTGGAAGGGTGTACCAAGGATTGAACTATTCCCAAAAATTGTCCTTCATGTTAAGTGCAGAATAGAATTCCAAACACTGAAATTCATGTCAAGGCTGACCTGTCCACCATTACTGGAACTGTATCAGGATGGTTTATAGGATGAAACCCTGGCTGTGCAGACAAACAGATTGTGGGTTGAGGTGTGTAGTGAAACGAGTTAGGGGGGTGTTGATGGTTTTAATTGTAAACCCTTTAGTGTTTTATCGATTTTGGTACAACCCGTTACAACTCTGGTGGTTGCGGACACACACGTGAAAGGTGCAGTGAGGTGAATTGATTACAAGTCATCAGCAGTGCAGGAATCAGAAGACACCAGCAGAGCATGAAGTGGAGTTAAAGGGAGTGGGGTCAGCACAGAGGGGGTGCTTTGGTCATATCTGGAGAAAAGAGGCACATTCTCTGGTTTGGAAATGTAACAAGCAAGGAGGACGAGTTGGAGAATTGTGATGATTAATGGTGACTTGGAGGTTCAGTGAAATGGGCAGAATATTCAGTAAAAGCGCATTCTGTGTATTTTGAAAACAGAAAAAATGTGACAAGTAGCCTTTGGTTTCCCTACAGACTGTTTTGGCATTGAGGGAAATTTATAAATGGTTATTTCAGCTTTACATTCTTAGCTGACATATTTTAAAATTAGACTCAAAAATTAGTAGAAACAATTTTCTTTATTTTGATGATTGGTGACAAAATAGGATTCACAGGCTTTACTATCGAGTACATGATAGGTTTACATTTTAGGCT
>NW_024382223.1:0-10900 GCF_016835505.1 Polypterus senegalus
ATGCCGTAGTGGCGTCCCTACAGTAGCTTTTCCTTGCTTCAACATGTCCAACAATTGTACCTTTTCAGCAATTGTTAAGCATCTTCCGTTGGCGCTTGGCAGCCCAGTAGCAGTAGCAGATCGTTTTGTAGACATAACGAGGTCTTGACTACATCAGCACAAAGAAACACGTTGATGCTGAATGAGCGAGGCGAGATGCCGACTTCACAAAGACACACGTTGATTAGCTGAATGAGCGAGACAGGATGCCGGCTTTCAGGAAATCAATTCTGCGCTCCCGTCGCAGAGGCCAATCAGCACCCAGGAGCTTAACGGCGTGCTCTGACTGGGTAGCTTCTCAGCTATCCGCCAATAGTGTCCCTTGTTTGTATTCAAATGGACAAACTAACAGAGGAAGCATATACAGTACACGTACCAGAAATAAAAAGACCGCAGATATCCGCGAAGCAGCGAAAAATCCGCAATATACATTTACATATGCTTACATATAAAATCCGCGATAAAGCGAAACCGCGAAAGTCAAAGCGCGATATAGCGAGGGATTACTGTATATATAATCACACACACAAATCAAATCCCGTTGTAGTGTACATCGAAGTAACGAAAGTTTCAGAATAACTAATACTTTTATTGGCTAAATGCTCATACAACATGTTTAACGGGTTTTGTTTTGATGAAATGTAAATTTCTGTATAACAAATGTTTTTTCGACCAAAAGTGGCCACCGAAGATAATAAATAATGCATAGCAATGCTAATGCGCGCCTGCACTTTCGCTAAGCTGCCTCTTTCTATTTTGACCAAGACAAGGTAACAGTCTGATGGGAAACTTCCGGTCTCGGGCGGACTTCGTGAGAGAGTTGGCGCGACATTATAAGGTCACATGACAGAGTTCTGAGTCTCAGTGCTCCATCGAGTGTCTGTGTGCGGATCTTGTACTGTACTGTTCTGTACTCCTACCTGTATTTCTAAAGAAAAGTTTCATATAGCTACTTCAAGTGGAATATTTTGGGCTGTTTAGGAACCACTTTTTTAATACAGGTATTGTCAAGCTTGGGTCACAGGGGTTGCACGTAGACATGAGGTTTCTTCTTCTTCGGCTTCTCCATTAGGGGTTGCCACAGTGGGTCATCTTTGTCCATCTCTTCAGGTTTCCAATGAAAACTACAGGTGCTTCATTAGAAGGCAGATCCATTCTCATGTCTTCGTTTAAAACAGGAGCAGTTACTTAAGCACTGAAGCTCAGGAGATTGCGCCACGACACGAGCAATCGTCCTACTTTATGAAAGACCAAAGCCAGAGTCTTAGCGTGAGTTGTGAGAACTGTGCGCCCGCACCATACGCCGATCTTAGAAGGCGCAATTGAGCCGTGCTTGTTTTGGGATAAAATGAAGAAAAAACTAATAAAAAATAATATCACTGACAATTATAAGCTTTATATATATTTCGCTTTACTTTTATGATTTAGTAACCAACTTGCACATTGAAATGTGTTTTATATTGTCTTTACAATCCTAATTAGATCCTAATTATTGGAAACAAAAGTGCAAGTAAAATAACAATGAGAATAACGCACGGCTTGAAAACCACCATCTCTAATATGTAAAATGAGCGGTGCGCGCCTTTCTTGTCAGTATTACGCTCTCATCGTGATCCTCTGTCTACTTGTATCTCTACGCTCTCTGTGTGTTTCTACCGTTGTTTACAGGAGTTCATTTTGTGTAGTATACAGTTTAGTATTAGTCTATATCAGGGGTGCCCAATTCGTCGATCGGGATTGACCGGTAGATCACAAAGGTAGTGCAGGCAGATCGCGTTGCATTCCAATTTTTTTTTTTCTAAACGTTAGCCTATCATATATCATCCCTATGGTATTTACCACTTGATTGCTATACAGGGCGGACAGTCTGATATCTCTTTCTTCTAACACACTGGTCATCCCCCCGCACAATCAAAGGCGACCTACAGCAAAACTCCGGCAGTGATCTAGTTTGCCTTCCAATTTATATCGACTAAAGAAGGGATTTTAAAATTTGTTTGGGGAGGGTATTGGCTGGATGTGGAATTGGAAGTGGATTTTTTTTTTCTCACAATGTCACAATCGAAGTGCGTTTGTCTGATCTGTCAATCTATCATTGCTATTCCAAAGAAGGAAAATGTGAAAGGCACTTTCGAACTGTTCATAAAAACTGACTTCTCTAAAGCGATCTGAGAAAAGAACGGAGAGAAACTAAAATCGCAGTTAATCGGACAGCCTCGGCTGAATTCAAAAGCTCCTTGACTGCATTATTGGCTCTACTTATTTATGCAGTCAGCCTTTTCCACATGAAGATTATTAAATCCAAATACTGTAGTGACCATAAATGTATTGAATTGTTATTGTGCCATAATTTTATTCAGTTATGCAAGGTACAACAACATATAATTTATGTATAAAGTATACTCAGTATATATATATATATATATATATATATATATATATATATATATATATATATATATATATATATATATATATATATATATATATAATCTATATATAGTAGATTATTTGGACCTGGTCATTTTAAAAGTTGGTCGCAAGCCGAAAAGTGTGGCACCTGGTCTATATTGTTTTATAGATTTGACTAAAAACAAAAAAAAAATATGATCGAATGTTTTTATTTATTCTAGTAATGAATGTTGAACTGGCGTTTAATAAAATAGAAAATCAAATTATTTTTATTTTGGAACTATAATACTTATTCAATTCACGACAGAAAAGTGGTCCGAAAAAGAATTCGGAAGCACAAAACCTGAAAGAAAAAAAAAAGTACCGAAAGGCAACGCGAGTATATTAAAATACTTTAAAACAATGGATTTCAACCGGGGTGTAAGCGAAGAAAACAATGAAAATGATGTAAATATTTCTAATGTAAGAGAATACAATGAATTTGTTTTATTAATTTTGACTGAAGAAGGGCGCTAATTTTCCCTTTCGGCAGCAGCGTCGTTTTGCTACGCTATGGCTCTGAGCCCAGTGTTCAATTATGAGGGGCCAAACAGGCCATAAATCATATATTTCTGTGTGTAATCTATTGGTTTACGTGTGAACACTATTGGTTTATGAATATTTACTATCGGTTTGCATGCATACTTAATTGGTTTTCGTGCATACAATACTGGTTTCATTCATATGAACTATATTGGTTCGTGTCCGTATATTATCAGTTTGTGTGTGAACTATATCCGTTTGTATATGCATAGCACTGGTTTGCATATGAACTATATTGATTTGCATGTGTATATCACTGGTTCCAGTACGATTTGTTATTGGTTTGTGAGTGAACTGCATTGGTTTACGCTTGCATGTTATCGGTTTGCGTATGAATTATATTGGCTTGTGTTCTGTGTCGGTCTAACAATGGATTTGCGTATGCACTATATTGGTTTCATGCACGTCTTATACTGGTTTCATGTGGGTAACCTGTCGATTTTGCGCTTGAACTCTATTGGTTGTATGTGTGCACTATGTCGGTTTCGCGTATGAAACATATTGGTTATGCGTGCGCACCCTATCGCAACTCTGTGTATGAACTATATCGGTTCTGCGTGTGAACTATATTGGTTGTTCACGTGATCTTCAGAGGAAATGGGGGGCAAGAAACAGGACCTCAGGGGCCGGTAGAGTCATGGAGTGTAAAGAGAAGTGTCTAGGAGATGCATCTGCGTTTAAACGGCACTGTATATTTTTTTCCGAACAATACGTCTGCAAAAGGACTTGGTGGTAATTATTACTATTTAACAGAATCTACCCTTGAGTTTGTAATGAACACAAGGCTGAAGTTAGGTACGTATTGGGCCGTCTTCTTATTTGCTTCCTGGATCATGTTTGCTCGCACCCAGCCACAGTACTTTTCACACAACTTTTGAAACCAGTTATTCATTCTGAAGGCAAAATATTCTACATTTACTAACGCCTTTATCCAACATACAACATTTAGATACTACTGGTTAGATTCGCCCAGTGCTGGACAGACAGGTGAAGTGACTTGTTTATGGTCACATAGTGTCATTATCAGGACTTGAACCCACGAACTCAGTTTAAAAGTGCAGTCTTAAACACTGCGCCACAATGCTTGCACATCTACAACATGTATATTAATTGGCATAATATAAACTTGTCCAGGACAGATTCCATTGTTAAAGTTGAGTTTAACATTTTCAACCTGTTCAAGTTTTGGTTGAAAATCTCAAATATTTATTTTTTCAAATAATGGATCAGTTTTGGATTAATGTACACACTGTAGAATATTTTGCCTTGCTGTTAATATAGAAGAAAGGTTTGTGAATAAGTAGCTGACTGTAAACTTATACTGGATGTAGCTAGAAGTGAATAAAAAGGCAGCTGAATGTGCACCTAACTTAAAAATAATTACCACCAAACCCTTTCACAAACATACTGTGACGTGCAAAAGTATTCAATCCCCATGAAAGTTGTCATAATTTTATGCAAGACAAAATATTTGTACACATATTTATTCATTCCATATTTTTTCTTATGCTGTAACAAAACATTTCCAAAGTCAAAATAAACTATTTTATGTAGACATTTAATTGAAGAAGAAAATCTCCAAAGTTAGTGTTTACATAAGTGTTTAAACCTCTGCAGTTGTGCTTTGGAAGCTCCAGGTTTACACCAATGACAAATTAATTACAAAGGTGGCAGACATTTGACAGTCATATTAAACATAATGAGGTGCTCCTTTCTCTCTGGATATAAAAGCCCCCTTCGTAGGGGCCGTAGTCTTTGCTGGACAGTCACTGAAAAAATCAAGAGAGAGGAGCATTCTGCTGATGTGAGAAACAAAGTTATTGAAATGCACAAGGTAGCAGGAAATAATTATAAAAATATCAAGAGTCTGATGTCCCATTGTGCACTGCTGGATCCATCATCAGAAAGTGGAAGGTTCATCACAGCACCCTGACTCTTACTAGAACAGGCCGTCCCACAAGACTGAACATCAGAGTTAGACATCAACTGGAGAGAGAGGAAACTAGAAATCCAACCGTCACTCTCAGATGTTTGCAATGCTTTTTGGCTGAAACTGGAGTGAAGGTGCAGGGGTCCACAATTTCAAGAGCTCTCCATTAAACAGGCCTCTACAGGAAGGAGGCAACAAAGAACCCATTCCATATGATGGTCCACATAAAACACATATGGCGTGTTTCCAGTTAAATGTGGGGAGAAGGGTTTATGGTCAAATGAAACCAAAATAGAACTTTTTCTCAGACTTCAAAGAGGTACAGAATGTGTGGCATAAAACAAACACTGCCCATGCCACAAGAAACACCAGACCTACAGTGGAATATGGTGGTGGCAGCATCTTGCTATGGGGATGTTTTTCATGTGCTGGGACTGAGAATCTTGTCAGAGTTGAAGGGACAATAGATGGGCACAAATACCACACAATATTGCAAGTGAACTCGTTCCAGTCTACTATGAATTTAAAGCTTTCAAGATGACAATGACCCTAAGCATTAGACCAAAGTGACACTGGGATGGCTCAAAAACAGACAGGTGAATGTTTCGGAATGGCCAAGTCAAAGCCCTGATCTTAACCCTGTTGAGAATCTGGGGCACTGTTTGAAAACTGCTGTTCAGAGATACCATCCCACCAACATAGAGGGTACCTAGAAATCATGCCAAGAAGAATAGGGAAGAATCACGCCTGAGCAATGTGCAGAACTGGGGCATATTTACATACCCCAAAAGAATGAAGGCTGTTACTGCAGCAAAAAGGTTCTTGACAAAGTATGAATATGTTGGGCTTGAATGCTTAGGCAAACAATCACTTTGGAGTTTTTCTTTAGTTAAGTTATTTGGAGTTTGATAATGTTTTGTTACAACACAAGAGTTCACATTAAAAAAAACAAATGGATAAATATGTGGACAAATCTTTTGTCATGCAGAAAATTAGGATGACTTTTAAAGGGATTGAATACTTTTGCACGTCACTGTATGTTTGTGAAAGGGCTTGGTGGTAATTCTTTTTACCAGTATTTTCCCTTAATTCTGAAATGATCACAGGGCTGAAGTTAGGTTCGCATTCGGCTGGCATTTTATTCACTCCCAGCTACTCCCAGTATAAGCTTGCAGTCAGCTACTTATTCACACAGCTTTTGCAAAGCAGCTTCTTATTCTATTATAACAGTGATGCAAAATATTCTACAGCGTGTACATTAATCGGCATCATTACAGACTGATCCATTATTTGAAAAATAAATATTCCACATTTTGGTCCTGCACGGGTCAAAATTGTTAAACTCTAATTTAACAAAGGAATCTGTCCTGGACAAGTTTATATATGCCAATGTCACAAAACTATGAAAATTAAGGTGGCCCAACGCCATTTAACACTTTACAGTGCCCATTAAATATCACAGTAAATCCCATTTATCTGATCTTGAAGTGGGAATACATTGTCAGTTTCACCCTGATACTCCCACTGGGCAGAGCAAAACTCCGCTGCATCTTAAAAAACGCATCTGTCTTTTCACAAAACTGTGAAAGGTAAGGTGGCCCAATATGATGTAACTGACCCATGCAGGTCTTAAATGTTAAATGTTTAGCTTTTCATAGAATGGACACGTTTAGTCAATTAATATACACGTTATAGATGTGCAAGCATTGCGGTTATGGCTTTGCACTTTCAACCCTTTGTTCGTGGGTTCAAGTCCTGAGACTGACACTGTGTGACCCTGAGCAAGTCACTTCACCTGTCTGTGCGGTGCGGGGTCACCGGGCATAATAAATGTAACTAGTAGTAACTAAATGTTATGTTGCATAAAGACGTCAATCGTAAATGTTGAATATTTTGCCTTTAGAATAAGTAACAATTTTGCAAATACTGTGTGAACAAGTACAGCTGCGGGTTGCAAGCAAGCATGTAGATGGGACCGAATAAGAAGACGGCCGAATACATACCTAACTTCAGCCTTGTGTTCATTACAGACTCAAGGGTAGATTCTGTTAAATAGTAATAATTACCACCAAGTCCTTTCGCAAACGTATGGTGCGGAAAAATATACAGTGCCGCTTAAACGCAGATGCGTCTCCTAGACATTTCTCTTTACACTCCATGACTCTACCGGCCCTTGAGTTCCTGTTTCTTGCCCCGCCCATTTCCTCTGAAGATCACGTGAACAACCAATATAGTTCACACGCAGAACCGATATAGTTCATACGCAGAGTTGCGATAGGTGCGCACGCATAACCAATATGTTTCATACGCGAAACCGACATAGTGCACACATACAACCAATAGAGTTCAAGCGCAAAATCGACAGGTTACCCACATGAAACCAGTATAAGACGTGCATGAAACCAATATAGTGCATACGCAAATCCATTGTTAGACCGACACAGAACGCAAGCCAATATAATTCATACGCAAACCGATAACATGCAAGCGTAAACCAATGCAGTTCACTCACAAACCAATAACAAACGTACTGGAACCAGTGATATACACACGCAAATCAATATAGTTCATATGCAAACCAGTGACATACACGTACAAACGGATAATATACGGACACAAACCAATATAGTTCATATGAATGAAACCAGTATTGTACGCAGGCAAACCAATTAAGTATGCACGCAAACCGATAGTAAATATTCATAAACCAATAGTGTTCACACGTAAACCAATAGATTACACACAGAAATATATGATTTATGGCCTGTTTGGCCCCTCATAATAAAAATCTGCGAAATTTGCTGTCTCCAGCCTGTTTCCATCCAACTGGCTTTTATCGATAAAATGGCGTGCGTGATGACGTCATCCCTCCAAAACGAACTGTTGCATAAGTTTTGTTGTATCACGAAAAAAATCCGCCATTGAGCCGTTTCCATACATAATTTTTTGTATGTCGCAAATTATTTACCTTTTGTTTTCCACGTTAGACCCCCTCCACTAAACAAAGAAACGAAGAAATGGAGAGATTATTCAGTTTTTTAAAATTTGCCAGCTTACTGTTATTTCAGTTTCACAAATAATTGGAATTGTACATAATATCCGAAGACGATAGCAGAATGAAGCAGTTGCTTGTCTGATAGCCCTAGAGCTCGAAGAAAGTAAGTGCGACGAAACCCACGGGTATGGGAGAGACACGGAATAAGACCTTCTGGAAGGAGGTGGTGGGGAGACACTTCACAGAAAATCTCTGGCTGCAACATTTTAGAATGACACGGCCGATGTTTGAGATGTTGTGTGGATTCATCAGTCCTGATGTGGGGCCCATCACAAGTTGTCACCGACAACCGGTTCCAACCCAAAAGCGGATTGCCATCGCCCTTTACAAGCTGGCAACCTGCGCCGAGTATAGAGTAGTTGGAGAAACTTTCGGGGTTAGTAAAACTACCGTCCATCGATGTGTATATGCTGTGTTCACCGCTATTAAAGAAAAATTAATGCGGCGTTATATCAGACTTCCAACTGTAGCGGAGGCCAATGAAATTGCATACCGCAATTCCTTGGTGCATCTTGTGCCACAGATTTACGGTGCGCTGGATGGCGCGCATGTGCCTATTCTTCCCCCGACGGAAGGCTACCGCGATTACATTAATCGCAAAGGGTGGTAATTTATTGTTCTCCAGGCCCTTGTTGATGACAGGTGCATGAAACTAGACATTTGCGTTGGCACTCCTGGAAGTGCCATGATGCAGCTGTTTTTTGCAGCATCGGATCTGTACAAGTGAGCCTACCTTTCAACATCCCTTCTCAGTGCGATAACAACTGAATTAGTACTGTAACCTGTTTTCCCCTTAAGGTTTTTAATTAAAACTGAAATTTGAATTAATACAAAATAACGACGTTTAATAAAAAAAATAAATAAAGTTAATATTAATGAGAGAATTTCTCATAATATGCTAAAACATCTGCCATTTAATAATAAGAAAAAAATGTTTAGATAATGAAACACACGGTTTATTAAATATTTTGACTGGCACAGTAAATTACCTTTGCGGTTTTTGCATTATTTAGACATCCTGAGAGACACCCCCAGGCTACAGTTGATGTGGAGGGAATTCAGGTACCCCTTTTAGTAGCAGGAGACCCAGCCTATCCGCTACTGCATTGGCTCATCACGAGAAATAACGAGTCTCTTCATCAGGCATGCTGAACCGCTCCGCTATTCTCGTTTTGATTGCACGTGATGAAAATGTATCATGTGACACATTTATATGCGTTAAGCCTTTTTCCGATAAAAGTGTTCCCAATGTAGTTTTTGCGACATCTGAGTATCGATATGAAATTTATGCGCTAAGTTAAACGGAAAAATATTATGTCGACATGTACAAAATTTTATCGATAATTAGCATTTCCATCAGCTAAAATTTGAAGCGCTAAATATTTTTTCGCAAAAACTCCTTGGATGGAAACCTGTGTTTATTTTATAATTTAAGTAGAATGTCATAAACTGAACTTCATCCTAAAATCAATGTTTAATTTACTAGATTTTCTCAAACCCCGTCATGAGTTGTTAATCACTACGCTTCTTAAACTGACTTCCTCCGAGGAGGCGCTGGCAGCGATCACCGCACAGAATCCATTCACTTCATGATATTCCTGCTCTCTGAAATTTTAGAATGCTAAGATATATACTTGATAACATTTTCATGATGAAATGCATTGAAGCATGTATTAAACATTCACAGTAGTGTGGCAGTAGTCGCAGTAAGGGGTCCCCAGGTGTATGCTCAGTGTATGGTTATGTTAGGTAGATTGCCCAGAGGGGACTGGGCGTCTCTTGGTCTGGAACCCCTACAGATTTTATTTTTTCTCCAGCCTTTGGGTTTTTTTGTTTTTCTGTCCACCTGGCCATCGGACCTTACTCTTATTCTATGTTAATTAATGTTGACTTATGTTTATCTTTTATTGTGTCTTCTATTTTTCTATTCATTTTGTAAAGCACTTTTTAGCTACATGTTTTGTATGAATATGTGCTATATAAATAAATGTTGATTGATTGATTGATTGATAGAGAACTTTATGGCAGGTGTGGTCGGTGACAAGAACACAGAATTCAATAGATGTTCTTCTGGCGGGCTTTCTTTATTGCACGCGTGCGCTCTCTGACGTACCAAACCCTCAGCTCCTATCCTTCCTTTTCTTTCTCCATCTAACCAATCACCCACGATAAACGTCTTTGTGAAATTACAACGAGTTATAAACTTAGCCCATGGAGTGTTCAGGACTAAAAAAAAATCTTCATTATACATGTTTAATTATGCCATCCATTCAGGGTTGCTCCCATTCCAGCAAGCATCGTGTGCGAGGAAAGAACAAATCCTGAACGGGGCACCAGCTCATCGCAGGGTGAACACGAGCAATACATACACTAGCAGGGTGAATATAGCATAACAAAACTCCAATCCTACATGACTTTGAAAAAAAAACATGCAAATTCAAGGCAGGGAACCCCGAGTCCCCCTTGCTGCGAGGCAACAGTGCAACCTCCACGCTGCCATGCCCCACATGATTAACACATGCTTTAATGCATTTCATCATGAAATTATATCAAGTATGATAGATTGATCATATGTCAGATTACATGACTACTGATCATATGGAGCTGCAACTGTTCAAGACTCACTAAGAATATGTGAATGACATAAACAACTGAATATAACCCAAAGGCCATGTAATGCAATTTGGTCTTGTGCTGTTGTTTGTTGAATCCCAATTCTGACACTTCTTGTAACTTTGAGGTGGTTTATAGCACTCCATTGCCTTGACATTCCTCCCAACTTTAGGATTGGGAGCAGCTTTAACTATATAAACGTACCATTGTATGATTTATAAAATCAAGAAAAGATGTAAACCCAGGGCCTAATGTTAAATGGTGCATAC
>NW_024382224.1:0-19866 GCF_016835505.1 Polypterus senegalus
TTTAAATTTGCATTGAATTGTGTGATGTGCCTGCATCTTGGTATTAATCGCACGTTACTGCTGGAACTTGTTGCACACATAAAATGATGGAATCTGATAATTGCTGCATTTGTGTCTGTCTTTATTAATATACTAGTTTACTATTGGTTTAAGTGTAAAAACACAACAGCATCCCTGCCTTAAGAAGGTTGAAGTCCTCCTGAGGTAATAAGGTTGCAACCAATGGGTGGGAGAATCCCACAGGAAGACAGGGCTGAAGGTAGAATAAAATAATTGTATAATAATTGAAGAGTAATTAATTTCGCTACATGATGTGAAATGCTAACTAGTAAGAACAAGGAATATGGAAGGTTTAGGTAGAGTTTTATGTTCTGTGAAAATAAATGAGTCTGTATCTTCGTTTTCTTATGTTGCCAGGAATAGTGTGTAAGGAAATAGATGTCTTGATGCGCAGCAAATTTAAAAATGTGTGCATGAGATAAGCGTATTGACAGAATTGTTTTTGTGTCTAAAAATGTTGTTCTATGACTAAGAATTGTGTTAATGGAAATTTGCCTGAATGTACTTGTATTTAACTGAATGTAAATGTACACACAAATTTAGAAATACTGTATCTGATAAAGTTCCAGAGCTCTGAGTTAATTTGGGTTAAAATGTGAGTTTTGAAAATTTGTAATATTTGATAAAATGAACATCTCCACTTTGCTTATAAAAATGTTTATATGTAGTAACACATCTTTCCTTCAGATCCTGATCAAGTCTTAAGGAAAAATGTTATTTTGATAATTATAAAATATAAAAGTTTCTTTCTAGGATAAAAAGCTACTGGTGTGTGTGTGTGTATGTGTGAGCTGACTTATTAAAAATTCTTAATGTGAAACTGCGTATTTGTTATGGACATTGTTTTAAATGCTTTGTTAGGTGATTGATTTTGATTTGCCCACTAACAGAAATGAAGGTTCATACTATTCTCTGCGTGGAGTAAAATAAATGTAAGCAATGAGAGGAAAAGAGTGTGTAAATGCTTTAAATAGTAGATGCTAAATAATAATAAAACTTGAGTAAGTATAATGTGTTAAAGACAGTTTAAATAAGTTTGAGTATGTTGCGCAATGTGAAACAGATCTCTGTGAATGAAGTATATTTGAAGGATGAATATGATTAGGTCCAATGAAATGCTTCCAGATTTAGTATAAATGTGTTTGCCTTTTCCGTTAGTACTTGCCATACTACTCAAATGGAAGAAAAGTTCTTTTAGTAATTTTTCAATTAAAGAAAAAAAAGATACATTCTCTAGGATAGGGACGAAAGCTGGTGACGAGCACTGGCTTCCAGTCCAGGTAAGTGTTCTATGCCAAGATATGCTGTACAAAAGGGAGTTGACTAACAAAAGAGTAGACTGTGCTTTTCTACAGATCAACACTCTGGAGAAGCTGCAAGAAGCATTTCAGGATGATATCAATGAAAAAGTTTGCATAAATAGGTAGCCTTAACAATATTATTAAGCATATCTAAATTCTTTATATCAGAATATTTTTCTTTTAAATACTGTATGTAATAGTGTGACGGACTAACTACCTTGAGGGCATGTTTAAGTAAAATAAGACTTTGATTATTTTATTATAAGACATTGATACTGTGAGATATTGATTTTCCCATCACTCTTTGTTCACAGTAATTTGAATATCTTCAGTGAAATAGAATGTTATTTCTGAATGACTACATAGCTGATAGAAGGTTTAGCTTATTTTCTATAATTGATGCTGTAGTAAAACATCCAGACACTTTTTAAATTCTAAAGCTATAGGTAGAAATGTATGTGTCAATTTAATTAGTAAAATACTAGCTTAAAGATAAAGAGCAGGGATATGAATATAGAAACTATTTAGATTTGAGATTAAAAGTTGAGAGAGTAATAATAGATGTACCTGTATTGTAAGATAATTGTAATTTTGAAAATAACCTGTGTGCCTTAGATAAGTGAAATATAAATTTCTTTTCTAAATAATGTAAATCCCAAGACTGCACATAATTGAACAGTATTCTGTGATTATAGCATTTAGGAAAGGAATGTGGAACTTAACTGTTTTACTTTATTTTATCTCATCTTCAGAAATAATTAGGAATTTACCAGTCCAGACTGTGGATTTCTTCTTTGACTTCCTCTTGCTATGCTGACTGAGAGATGTTCTCTGGGGGACAAAGGGGATCAAGAATGCCTGTCTAGGCTCCAGTTCAAGACTAGAATAAGAAAGGAAAAGTAAATTCTTTGAAATTTTCTGGAACATCCACAGAACGACTCTTTAACTAATAACCTCCACACACTCTACTTTCTGTTTTCTTTGGTTTGGTTTGCCACTCGTGGACATATTCATATTCTCTATAGCAGAACTATAACATTTGGCTCTTATGAACTTGTAATATTAATGGGATTGGTTTCAGGGTTCTTACTGACTGATACTCTCTGCCCACATTCCCTCTGGGGGAAAGACTGATATTTAGTTTTCAGTTATTTGTATAACTGCAAAGGTTATGTGCCAATAGTTTGAATATTTTGAGACAGATGAATTGTTTTCCTTTGGTATGTAGATATATTAAGATTGACTTTATATTGTGGTGATTTACTTTTTATGGTGAATATGCTTTTAATTGAGTGGAGTCCACAACAATAGAAAAACTACATACAACTATAAAGGAAATGTTTTATTAAGGGATGTATTTTTAAACAATGTGTGAAACTTCTGCATTGTGCTTACCACTGCAGATTGATTTTTGACCATAAAAACAAATTGCCTAAGAGACTGAGACTGGATAAAATGACCATCTATTTTACCGCTAGCATTATTTTTGATAAAGGGATACCCCCTGCGAAACATGCCTAGTATCTCATGAGACTCTATTTTTGGAATCCATAAGTAATTTATAAAAATTACAGATGCAGTATTGCAATACTGACTGATATGGAACAACACTTTTAAGTCTTTGCACCTGCAGTTAAAAGCTGTTTTTCCTAGCACATTTTTTACGACAGCACTTGAATTTTAACCTGAAGACTGAGCTTGCTAAGGTCTGAACAAAATCATCTGACTCAAGGAAACAAGCCATACCAAGGAGGAATCAAGCGTGAACCAGGCCATCAACCAATTGACTACTGGACAACATACTCAAAATTCTGTCAGGGATCACAGTTTCAAACTGCTTAACAACTCAACTGTACAAGTGACCATTGATGCTGTAAAGATCATTGTGGGTGCAGAAATTGCTAGAGGTAACCTACTTAGCATCAGACCAGAGTCTTATTCATTAGATCAAAGTTCCAAATATTGATATCCTTTTTTTGTGAGTATTGGACCCCAAGACCCGATTCACACTACTGTGCAGGGTTCTATGTTCTTTCCCAGAGCCAACTTTAACTGCCTTTCCAGGAAGAATTCAAGATTTGAACTAATAAAAATAACGATAATAATGCATTTTTGGGCCTTTCAAAAACTCAAGGTCACTGTACAATAGGTTAAAAAAAAAAATAAAAACATTCAATGACTAGAAAATTTAAAACCCGTAAAACTGATAAAACACCAATAACAGTTACAGTGAATAAGCAATTTTGAACAGATGAGTTTTGAGATTAGCCTGGAATTAGGTGAAGAAATAGTATCATTTCCTAGAAGCTAGGTAATGAGTTCCATAGGAAAGTGCCGATCTGACTAAATGCTCGGTATCCCATCAGTGACAAGCGTGCAGTGGATTATTTAAGTTGATGGAAGAAGAGATCTGAGCATGCAAGAGGTTTAGTGACTTTTTGGAGCTGTGAGAGTATGTGGGGGCAAGATCTACTGATGGCCTATATATGTAAGGATTAAATTTTGTAGTTGACCCTAGAACTTTGTGGAGACAATGAAGCTGCTGAATACTGGTGTGAGTGTGATCAGAGTAGGGTGTTTTGGTGATTATCTGACAGCGAATTTTGAACTAAGTTGAAGTTTATGTGTAGTAACTTTGGGGCAGTGAGTTCCAATAGTCCAGGCAGGAGGTGACAAACTGTTGACTAAAATGAGTAGATTGATTTGACAGAAATGGGCGCAAGCGATTAATGTTTTGCAGGTGGAAAAAGCTGCTCGAGTAACAGAACTGATGTGAGACTGGAAAGACAACGTGCTGTCCAGAATTACACCAAGAGCTTTTATCTGATCTGTACAGGTAACAGATGTGTTGTCTATTAATACTGAAGATCTTTGATGCCTTCGCTATTGCAGATTTCGTTGCCATAAGAAGCACCTCAGTTTATTGGAGTTCAACTGCAGGAGTTAGAAGAACCAGGACTTAATCTCAGCAAGGCAATCAGTAAGTGAGGATGGTGGAAGCGATGCAGATGGTGAAGTTGAGATATATAACTAGGGTTTCGTCTGCGTAACAATAAAATTTATCTTCCATTACGAAAAATGACACCCAAAGGAGCAGATAAATGATAAACAGCAGGGGGCCAGGACAGAACCTTGAGAACCCCAGATACTACAGGAGTGGGAGTGGAGGTACATGTGTCCAGCTGAATGAATTGAGTTTTGTCTGTAGATATGACTTAAACCAGGTTAGCGGAATGTAGAAATACCTAGTGCAGATAACCTTTTAGTAGGAGTGAAGTGACAGACAGTGTCAAATGCAGCACTGAGGTCCAAGAAGAACAAGGATTGTGATTAGGCCTGAATCTGCAGCCACTAAAAGATCATTAGTGATCTTAATTAGTGCAGTCTCAGTGCTGTGAAAGCGTCGGAAGCCTGACTGGAATGGTTCTATAAACTGTTAGCAGATAAATGCTGATGTAGTTAGGAAGCCACAGTTTTCAAGAACCTTTGAGATAAAGGAAGATTAGAATTGGTCGGAATGTATTGAAGTCATTAGGTCAACCCAGATTTTTTCAGTAAGGTGAATCACTGCAGTTTTCATAGACTGGTGAACAATTCCGTGAAAGTGACAAGTGAATAATTGAAACAATGAGAGGAGCTGCTTGAGGAAGGAGGCTTTAACAGAGCAGTGGGAATTGGATCCAGGTGACAGGTGAAGGCTTGGAGCTATTGATAGATCATGATGTCTGAGGTGGAGGAGCTCAAACATGGAAAATGAATGAGTAGGAGGAGAGAAAATCATCAGTGGTGGAGTCAGTAGCAGCAGAGCCTAAATTATAATGTATTGCCTGAATATTATCATTAAAAAATGTCATTAAGGTGTTACAGAATTCGTTAGAAAGGCAGTGCAAGGAAAGAGAGTCTGGGGGACTTGTTAGCGATCTGAGCAGGGAAAAAAGTGTTCCAGAGTTCCCCTTGTTGGAAGAAATTGGTGCAGTAAAATAGGCAGCTTTAGCATGCCGTATACTGTCTCTATAGTGATGCATATGCTGGAATGCATTTCTTTATGAACATTAAGACCTGTCTTCTTGTACAGCCGTTCTAATTGCCGACCTTTAGATTTTAAAATACGCAAAGTTGGTGTAAACCATGGGGCAGTGTGTGTAAATGAAACTGATTGGGTTTTGGTGGGGCTACTGAATTCAAAATGTCAAGAAGTCTCGTTATAAAGTTAACTAAATCTGGCGGAGAAATAGTTTGTAATGATTCCACAAGTGTATCAATACCTAATTGAAAATTGTCCATGTTGATATTTTTAAGATTCCTTAAAGTTATTACACGAACAGGTTTGATGGTGTAGACAGTAAGAGTCATATTGAATGTAAGGAGAAAATGATCTGAAGGAAATTCTTCATGTATAGTCATTCAAGTGAGGTCAGTACAGCAAATTAAATCCAAGATATGTCCTTTGGAATTTGTCGGGTTTCCAAACTGCTGAAAGTCAAAGTTATCAAGGCAAGAGATAAAATCTCTGGTCGCCAAGGACTTATGTTATCCAAATGAATGTTAAAATCAGCCATTATTATTATGTTCGAAGATAACGAGGACAAATAAGCTAAAAAAGCAGAAAAGTCATTCAGAAACTCTTTGTTGAATTTGGGGGACGGTAAATAGTTGCAACAATGGTGGGAATAGAGCCAGGTAGTTGACAGACAAGAGACTCAAATGAACCATAGGAAAAAACTGTCAGCGGCGTAACTTCCATTGTCTCGCGGTAGAGAGTATCAAAACCTCCTCACACAGAGTTGCGGTTGCATGTAAACAAACCTGGGAGGTGTTGCTTGTTGAGCAAAGTAAAGTCCTGGGGTTGCTACCCGTCTCATTTAGAGAGGATTCGATGTTACGATCCAGTGAGAAGGTCCTGAATGAGATGGGTCTTTCCTGTGAGAGCGAATGTTGAGATGAGCAAAGTTGATGGTATCCTCGCTGAGATGAGCAGGAGCACTAGCCACCGTAGCTAGGCTGGCTACACACTCGGATCGAAGCTCTGCCAGATGGCCTCAGCGGTGGACGAGAAGTATGGACCAGTAAGAGGTTGTGGAGCTCGGTATCCTGTTGAAAATTCTGGCGGGAGCCTCTGTGGATATATCTCCGTCGTGGCTGAAAAAAGATGTCCGGGAAGGTTAACAGGGCGTCCATGGGAGATCAGTCATACCTGGACGAAGTCGAAGAAGATCCGCCGCCGAATATTGATACAGGCTTGAAACCGGCTGAATCATCATTGACAGGAGGCAAAGGGCTAGTACAAGAGGTAAGAGCCTTGCATATCCAGTTTCCTTGCACTGATCCTGCCATCTTTAGGAGTTGTTGACCGCTAGCGAATCCGATAAGGTTTCAAATCGAGGTCAATTTGGTTAAAGTTTACTTGAAGAGTTCACAGAGGTCCACAAAAGTTGTTATGAGTTAAAAAATGCTTAAGAAGTTAATTAAAAAGGTATTCAAGAATTTAATCTCTAAAAGGGGAGACAGCAGCGAGCAGTCAGCATGTGTTTACCACACCACCTGACTTTTCATCCAGTCCAGTATGGAATTACTGAAGGTATAGGAGGAAAGGATAATTATCTACAAGCACAGAAAAGCAAATTAACTATTTTTTATAAGCAACATGTATTTATTGAATATTTGTAACTATTGTTTTATTAATGGAATTAAAATAATCCCTCGCAATATCGCGCTTCGACTTTCGCGGCTTCACTCTATCACGGATTTTAAATGTAAGCATATCTAAATATATATCATGGATTTTAGCTGGTTACGGTTCTACGGACAATGGGTCTTTAATTTATGGCACATGCTTCCTCAGTTTCTTTGCCCAGTTTATTTCATACAAGGGATGCTATTTGGCGGATGGCTTAGAAGCTACCCAATCAGAGCATGTACTACATATTAACTAAAACTCCTCAATGATATAAGATATGCTTCCCGTCTGATGCTTGATTGTTTGCTTCTCTCTCTCTCACCCTCTCTGACATTCTCTGCTCTGCGGAAAGGGTGTGAGCAGAGGGCTGTTTACACAGGAGCTGTTTGCTTAGAAGATCGGATGCTCTAAAATGCCACTTTATCTGATTGCTTGACATACTTAAAAGTCCAAAAGCAGTATTGATTTTTGATTCTTTGCTTTTCTTACGCCCGTGCTCTCTCTCTGACATTCTCTGCTCCTGACATGCATTCTTTGAAGAGGAAGATATGTTTGCATTCTTTTAATTGTGAGAAAGAACTGTCATCTCTGTCTTGTCATGGAGCACAGTTTAAACTTTTGACTAAAGGTTGTTATTTCATGTCTATAGGGCTCTAATAATGTTAACAGTGTGGGAGAGTTTATAAGGGCTTAAATATATAAAAATAACCATACAAACATAGGGTTTCTACTTTGCGGATTTTCATCTATCTTTCATCGATCGAGGAAGGATTACTGTACTACACAATTACTATGAATTTGATTAATTTTGGGATTAACTTATACAGCAGTTGGGACAATATAATTGAACAAATTTAGAAAATGTGATTAGCATAACTTGGTCTGCACTTAGAGTAAAGGTAATATGTAAGAGTTAATAATTTTGGATAGTTGTTTTTATAAGACCATTGAAACTTCATTGGAAAAAAATACTTTGAATGTTTATAGTAATTTGGACTGTTAATTAGAATTTAACACATAGATTATTACCATTACTGAACCTTAGCTCAGTGTTCCCTGGTGTGTGTGAAGTTACATTAGTAACTTGTAATGAAAAGCAAGCCATTGTCCCATGTGAGAAAGACACTGGCCTGTAATACATAATAGTACAATATACTCTGTTCTGACACTCTCTTAGCAGCTTTTCAACCTCAATAATAAAGAGGCAGAGCACTTATAATAAAATCAAAGTCCGTAAATGCTAATAATAGCTGCACTATTTAGAAGCAGACAAAAAAAAAAACAAATGCTGAAATGTCATGCCCCTTCTTAAATGAACAATCAGAAGCACAGCTCATTCATCAAATTCTCCCCAGAAAAAAAAATTTAATCAGACCCGAGCAGACATTCTGGCATACTCCGAGACGGTCTGCATTAGAAGTTACCATTTACGATCAGATGATTTAATATTTCTGAGCAACATTACAAAACATTACATGTTCAGTGATACACATAATAGCTTTTAGATGATATTGATGCAAATTGTGGATGTTTCTTGTCTTTTTTTTTTTTTCGTAAAAGCAGTTTTCTTCCAAGCACATATACCACACAAAAGGCAAAAGCTATAGGAGACAAAATAAATAACCACCTTCAAGGACAAATTGCACAGAATCACAGGTAGGGCAATTGAATTTAAAATACTGCAACAGTTTTCATTTTAATTATTTTCTCAATTTTCTACTTTTCTATATTTTACTAAATGTTGGCTCTCACCCATTGCATCAGCTACACTTATTGAGGCTTCTCCTCCAGATTATAGCTTCTTTCTTTCTGCTAGGCAAGGAAAGAAGGGGCAAATGCAACTCTCTTTTCTAACCTGCACCAACAGCACTTTTGGAGATTTCTCAAGTTTTGAATATTAAGCTATGGTTATCAGAACTCAACATGTTCTTGGACTGACTATTTGTAGACCCCCCAAAAGCATAACTCCAATTTCCTATCTTAAAGTTTTTGAGCTATTGTCAACTGCACTTGTCAAAGATGATAATAAGTAATTTTGCTGGCGATTTTAACCATATAAATAATTGTTTTGATTTTAAAACAATCGAATTCATAGACATTATTACTAGTTTAGATTTTACAGAAAATGTAAAGGATGCTATTCACAACTGTGGAAATGCATTGGACTTAATATTCACAAAGGGTACTAATATCAATGTTTTATCAATTTAACAGGTTCTAGTTTCTGATCATCTTGCCTTTTTCAATATATGTCATAATACTTCAAGTACCGTAGATCCGAATATAAGCTGACTGGTATATTATGACCCCTTCTCTACCTACTAATTACATGTATTTGCCAATTGATGGTATTTAAGCGACCGCCTTCTCAAGCAAAATTTTCTAAATTTCTAAAAGTGTCTCTTTAGGTATATTTAGCATGTTTATCAGCGAGAATTTGAGACTGCCAGCATTTTTAATGGAAACCAGGAAGTGATTCGGAGAAGTTTGGTAAAGTGAAACCTTTGTGTTGAAACTTATGTCCAAATCACGGTACATCAGCAGTGGATTTCAGAGACTGTTATAAATTTGATTAAATCGCAATACAGTGGACCCTTGACTTATGAACTTAATTAGATTCGCGAATGCTAACCCCTAATGCGTTCCGAACCTCCCACTGCAACTCTTACTTTACCTTTTCATAATAAAAAGGGTTGTATAATGTGCATAATTTACCAAAACACCAATAATTTTTCTAATGTACTAACCAAAAAGTTATAAAAGTGCCTAGCCTACCAAGTAGGCTAGATTAAACTAGACATGGCAGCTCGCGCATGGTGCATGATGGCTCAGGGCTCTCCTTTTCAGTGCACTTTTTGTTGTTTTTGAACTTTTTTCCTTGTTTGTGCCGATCGGTTTGGTGAACATCCGCTACCCGTCAGAACCTTATAGACATCGGTGTCAGAGCCAGACATCTGTTTAGTGTTTTCATCAAATGCACCAACATTTCAGACAACATAAGCGAGACCAGCGGGCTCTCTGTGGATTGTTTCGGGTCTAGGAGCAGCGCAGACAAAGGGAGGAAAAGAAAACAAGCGGGGCACTGAATCTGGCGTTATGCTAAGGCTAAAAACAACCATACAAGCCCTATACAGAACTTTTGTTTGCACTGAAGGAGCTGCTTTTAATCTCATTGTAGATTGTATATAGTGATAATAAAGGCATTCTATTCTAGAAACAACAATTTCATACTGTACTCACCATTTAATTTGACATCTTTGGGTTGCAGGAAGGGAGGAGGAGGAGAATGAAATGGAAGGTGGTTATTGTTTAGAAAGGCCTCCTTATGCAAATCTTTTCTTTGTAAAATTGTCGAGATGGTGGATTTGAGCATGCTGTACATATAGCGAGATCAGTCACACGAACAGCACTCTCATATTTCCACACAATTTCCATCTTCGTTTCGATTGTGATCGCTTTCTTTACCTTCTCTTCCTTCCTTAGCAATTATGTGTCTTGCTTATGGTCTTAGTGAATTATATATATATATAGGTAAATCGCTGCAATGACACGAAATTACATCCACAAACACATGTATCTGGGCTCCAACTGGCGCTTACTAACGCTTTCGGTTGTTTGTTTACAATCAGGCATAGCGAATACATGACTGCATTGAGTGCGTAACTAGGGATGCACCGATACCAATACCGGTATCTGGTATACGGTCATACCATCATTTTCTAAAGTACTCGTACTTTCGTTAAAGTCCCCGATACTGAGGGACCGATACAGATCTGAGAAATGTCTATGTTTGAGCGGCATGTAGGGTTAATCACAGGCACTGAGTGCCTGCCCCGAAGCCGCTACAGCTCAGAGCGGGGAGAAGGCGGCGAGACATGTCAGCCGTGTGGAACTATTTCAAGTGAATGAAGACGACAAAACAAAGGCGGACTGCAAATTGTGCTCAGCGAAATTATCAGAGGAGGCTCAAAAGTAGCGCATTTAACACAAGTAATTTAATCAAGCACCTAAATCCCAACCGACAACGAGTACAAAGAGTTTACACTTCTAAACCAACACAACCCGCTGCAGCAAACTCTTGCAAGGCGAGAGAAATGTCAGATACAATCACGTGCTGTGAAAATAACTTGAGGCAATTATCGAGTACATTGTATTGGTGACCAGCCACTCTCGGAGGTAGAAAATATGGGATTGCTGCGTCTCCTCCATGTTCTGGAGCCCAGATATGATGTCCCAAGCCACGCTACATGACTGACCGGAGCTGCCTAAACTACGACTCCGTGAAAAAACATATCCACAGCCTACTGCAAGCCCTCCTCTCGTTTAGTTTCACCACGGATATTTGGACAAGCAGTGTGCCCCATGTTGCTAATTAGCCAAACCTCCCAGTGGATAGATGAGAGTTTCACGCGCACGAGCCATATTACATGCGAAACAATTCAGACTCGCACACCAGCCAGGCTATAGCGCATGTGTTTGAGGAAATGCTCCAGACATGGGGTATACCTAAAACATGAGTACATGTTGTGCCTTGACAATGCCAAAAACATGATTAAAGCCATGAATGACGCAGGGCTCCCAAGTCTGCCGTGTGTGCTGCGCTCAACTGGCTGTTCCACGGGGCTTATAGCACAGAGTAGCATAGCTGATGCTATAGCAGTGGGGCAGAAAATAGTTGGGCATTTTAAACATTCCGCCTTAGCCTACTCCGCCTCGAGGACATTCAGGGACAGCTCAACCAGCCAATAAAGAGACTGCAGCAGGACGTACAGGCGCGCTGGAACAGCACGTATTACATGCTCCAGTCCCTCATTGAGCAAAAGCGAGTGCTGGGTTGTATGTGTCCGAGCATGAACTCCTGACTATATTACACGCTCACCAATGGGCTCTTATGGAAGACTGTTGCCATCCTCCCCCTTTGAGGAACTAACTAAAAAGTGAGCAGCTCGGCAGAACTAGCCTCTGATGTCATCCCAGCTGTGACTGTGCTAGTGAGACTTCTAAACAGAGAAACAGGCGAGGACCACGGCGTCAAGACAATGAAAGCAACCTTACTGGCAGCTGTCAAGAAGGCGCTTCAGTGCTGAGACCAAACCACTGCTTCATCTCCACCATACTTGACCCCAAGGTAAAGTCTGTGTGCTATAGGCATTCAATGATAAACTACAGTACTAAATGTAAGATTAATTTCCATCTGAAATATTATATTATATTTTGTAACTAAAATACACAAATACAAATGTATGCAATATATATATAATATGAGTATATTTCCTTATTACTACCAGAAAGCCAAATGGCTGGCATTTGTGACAGTGGTTTAGGAAACTAAAATCAGTCCTATTTTCCACATATTAATACATTCATGAGATTTTGTTCAGGTATAAAGATCGCTTCTTCTCCAACATCACTGCTCCGGTGGCCAAGCTGCACCTGAAGCAGGAGCTGCGAATGATGTCCAGAGCTGAAGCAGAGGGTTGGGCAAAGCAGCAGAACCTCCTGCTAAACTGTTCCTCAAGGCCCAGGCCAGCACTAGCAGCAGTCTGGACACTGTATTTGAAGAAATCGCTAAGGCAGCCCCAGGCAGCACAGCCGCTGGCAGCAGGTGCTGCCTTGAGCTACGACACATACCTCAGAGGCCCCAAGCCCTCGTGAAGACAGTCCTCTAGTACTGGGGTGTCAACAAATCAGGTTCCCCACTTTGGCTAAAATGGCCCAGAAATGCCTCTCAGCCCCATGTAGCAGTGTGGAAAGTGAAAGGCTTTTAGCTCAGTGTCACACATTATAGATGAAAACAGAAACAGGCTGACTGCTGATAATGCAGCAAAGCTACTTTTCTTAAAAAAAAAACCTGCCACTCACTTTTCTAAATAGGCTCCATTAAGTGAGTCGTCTTAGACTTGATGTTAATACCTACCACAGTTGCACTGACTGCCACAGTTCTATGTTGGTGGATGTTGTTAGTTTATTCAAATATTGTGCACTAAATAGCAAAGATGTTTATTAATGCCCTTGTGTTGTCCAAATCGGCAGAGTTTACAACAAACTGAAAAAAAAATACTTGAGTTTCACTGTCACTGTTTACATTTTTTTAATAATTATTTATTCTGTAATATGTTGCATACAACATGACTTTTCATTTTAAATAAATGTTCTTAATTCCAAACTAGTCCCTTGTTTTTTTTGTTAAATTATATGACTAAAGCTGTTACCTGTAAATTTAAATCATGTTTTTATTAAGTACTCAGTATCGGCGAGTACTGAAATGCAAGTAGTCTGTACTCGTACTCGTTTTCCAAAAAAGTGGTATTGCATCCTAGTACGTAACCTAAAGATGTTGGTGGTAAATCAAAACAAAATTTTTATTTTAAACTTCCCGATAATTTATTATAAATTTTAATAAAATCAACAACAAACACTTTTTTTTTTATTCTTTATTTAATTTAAAGTACCGGCATGCAAAGTTACTTCTTCATCTGAAAGATGGCTCTGTGGTTAAACATTATTTACTTCGTATTCATCGGCAAAACTGGCATTAGCTGGAAATCTTGAATCTGAAGCGATACTTTGTTGTTTAAGCCGACCCCCAAACTCCAAGCCAAAAATCTAGGGCAAATTCTGCAAACATATTCGGGATCTCGGTAAGTGTGTTAAGCCTGGTTTGCGATGTGGGTTCTGGCTCCACACTCCCATTGCTGTTGGAAGCATGAACCCAACACCGTCGATAATGTTACCGAGTGAGCTAGTCAATGGAGCAAATTGAGCATCTGAACAAGGGGATGGTTGAAAGTACAAAGTGCTTTTATTAAAACAGTCAACAAAAACAGTGTTCCATAAATAGTGCAGGTCTTCACAGTTCTTCATTAAATAAATAATCCATAAAGAACGTGGGAGTAAAACCAATAAATAGAAAAAACAATCCTTAAAACCAGAGGTTAAAATCTTCTCTAGGAAGCAGTCTTAAAACAACAAACAAATCCGTTGCATCGTTTATTAGCGTTTGTTAGCGTCTCACCTGCTTATCCGTTTGGGCCAAGCAGCAGGCAAACGCTCTCTGCAGCTGCCCTCCTGAAACACACATGAGACTGGAGACCACGATCCCTGGCTTGGTATGGCACTCATCAGTCTCGAGAACAGTTTCCAACCAGTCGGCCAGGTAAGCGTTGAGGGATTCCAGCACCAAGTCTCCGACTTCGCTGCCTTTCCATGGCCTCTCTGCGGCCAGTCGCCTTCCTGGTCACTCCTGCTACCTGATCGCTCAGCGGGGCGACATCAACACAAACACCTGGGTGTTGGCTAACACCAGCTTCCACCAGCTGTCACTGCTCGATCACCACACTCACACACCGCCTGCTTCCTCTCCTGCTCCCGGTAACCTCCGTCCTCTCCTTTCCTTTTTCTCTCCGATCGTTTCCTTTTAAAACCGACTCGCGCTTCTTTTAAAATGACGAGGGGCCACCGCAGCTGCAGCATTAGCCACGGGACAATCATGAATGTGGCGTTCCTCACCTGTGCACTAGGTGAAACGCCCACCCTCGAGATCGTCCAGCGGCCCTTATAGCGTCCTCGCTAAGCCCTTGAGCACTCGATTACTTATTTAAAATGGCCTGTGCTCAGTGAGCTGTGGACCCTTAACACCACACTGGTACATATACTTCTACCATATTAACAATAATGACAAGTCTTTACTGAATGAGCATCTACCTGTTATTCTTGATGCGTGTAGTATTAGCTGACACCTTGATAATCTCACAGATAATCTGAATAGTGCATTGCTTAAATTGTTTAAATCTGTTGCTCCTCTTATAACAAGAAAACAAGCTTAGTTTACTGAATAGATCTAAACAGGTCATAAAGCCAGACATTTTCAGTGGCTAGTAAGCAACAGGTAATGACAAATCTTAAACCAACATAATGGAATGTATTGAAAAACAAGTAATTTTTACACATTATTTACCTTTTAAATTTTGTCAGATCTGACCCAGGCACATCACAAAGTGCATTTAACAGAATTAAAAATAACTATCAATGCTTTCAGTGCATAAATCCATAACAAGTGATAACTGTAACTAACACCATCAGCAAGCGTCTACTGCACACTGAGGTAACATAGGTTTGTTTTAAATCATGACATGTGTGATTCAGCATGGCTTTGTTACACATCCGCGTTATTTGATATTGTTATGTATCTTGCTACTGCATGTCTATCAGAGGTGAGTCTTGTTGGAAGCACTTTGTGAGGTCTCAGAGCGCCTACCTAGAGAAGAGGCAGAGAAGTGAAAGGCTACCTTTTTTTTTTGTTTGTTGTGGAGGTGTACCGTGACCCAGACAAGTTGCAGTAGGGCACCGTTTATATCCACACCAAATAAAAAGCCAGTTGGCATTTGAAGATTCACCCAGAGAAGCAGCTCCTGTGCATCTTATTAGACAGGTTGTCACAGTATCATAGACTACTACCTACTTCCTGAGACTGCACAGTGTGCTGCATTTTAATAAGTGACTAGCAAAATATCGTGCTTCGAGTGAAGTAGTGTGTTAAAGAAGTTATGTAAAGAAAAGAAAACATTTAAAAAATAATGTAACATAGATTGTCATTGTAATTGTCATAGGCTTATTTTAGTATTGAAGTGAATTTGATGATTGTAAATAGTTTAATTTATGATTGTAAATGTTCTGTATCAGAAATGCACATTTTAGAATGTAAGGATCTCTTTAGCGATGTTTTGCAGTTCTGCCCTCAGGCTGTAAAATGACAAGCTGTCAGCTGAGCTTACTTTTGAGCATCAGCGTACATTTCGCCATGTGAGAACAGTCTTGTGTCAAGTCAATGCCAACCTTTTTAGAGTCTGGCCCTGTGACTTATTTATTGTCATAGCGAAGCAGACCTGTATTGAAGTGGAGGGTTAGAATTGGAATGGGAGGTCAGAGGGTATGAGAGGTGCGAGGATAAATACAGTCTCCTGAGGCAGTTTCTGTGAACCGTTGCCTCAATGAGGTTCTTGTACAGAGATCTGATCCTGAAGCCTGGTGCCGTTACAAAGTTTTGGTGGTTGTTAGTTTAGTAGTAACATAATTGGTGCACCGACCTTCAAAAGCAGAGTATGCAGAGGTATGCCCTGAGGAGTAAGAGTGTGAAGAAACTCTACAGGATAGTGCACTGCATCTTCTAGTTCTACAACAGAGTTGACAGATTTATATGTTTTTGTTTCGGAAGTTAGTTGGTGAGTAAAATGTGTTTATATCTGGAGTCATGTCATTTTTGGTGTTAGAATAGCTCTCTCCCTCAACCATGAGATGTCATTTTCATGCAGATTTCATAGGTTAGGGTAAACATTTTCAATAAGGGTTTGTAGAGTATTCTCCAGGAGGCAGAGATTGTTAGGAACATTGATTTTACAGTTCTGTTCAATTAAATTGCCATTACCAATTTTGATGAGGACAGCTCTCCAGCTTTTTATGCAGTTCAAGTAGAGCGTTGGTCCTAGGCCATAGATATGAAGACTTCAGACAAGGCTGGCAGCGCAATCTCGGGGCATGGAAACTACTGGAGTACAGATTGGTGTGAAATTGTGATTGCGGTGATCACCAGAATAGGCGTGTTATTCGGGATAAGCTTGCACCCATTGAGAAGAAATCGAAGGAAGGTTAGAAGTGGTGGAGCAGGGATGAAAAGCAGAAGTCGACACCAGGGAAGGCGTGCGTGAGCAAGTAAGAAGCCCAACAATGACAGCCTTGAAGTGGTGGAGTAAAGCGAAAATGCAGGAGTCACCAGTAGGAAGATGTGAAGCAAGGCCAACAATAACAGGATTGAAGCAGTGAAGTAAATGAAAAGACAGGAGTCACCAGCAGGAAGACATGAAGCAAGGCAAACAATAACAGGCATGAAGGTGGAGTAAAGAAGGAGCACTGAGCATGACGAACAGCTGAGGATAGTAAGGAGAGAGTGAGGAGACACATGAGCGTGGGATGTCGTTAATGTATAGGCAGGAGCCAACCACATGGTAGGTCTGGGACAGTGGCCATCTGCGGAAAAAGGAAGGGTGACAGGGCATCTCTGCCATGAAATAAATCCTCTGTTAATAGAAATAGGAATGAAACCACCAAAAGGAGGTCAAATTCTGAATGTTTCTTACGGCATAATGGTGAGAACCGCCAAAAAGACATTATTTTCAAAGTTCGTTTTAGGGCACAAGCGCAAAATGAGACATATAGCGTCTTTAAGTACAGTGTACAGGATGAGGATGGAAATTTGGGCTTCCCTCGTATATTGGAAGTCACAGAAATAGTGAGGAGGGTACCCATTTCCCCCCTTTTGGTGTTGCAATAAGACATGAAACATTCCTAACTTTTGTAAAGTACACTGCAAGGAATGAACACACGAATTTCAGCTTCCACCTATATGGAAGTGGGAGAATTGTAATGAGTCAGTTAGGGCTTTGCCTTTTATATGCATAGATAATAATTCTTTATAATTATATAGTTTTCTCACTACTGCAAGAAGCAGGATGCAAATCCATGATCACCTTACTGTGAGACACAATAGTACTACTATGTCCTCTGTGGGCTGACTGTTGCTAGGCTATGTGGTGTGTTGAATTTATGGTCTGTACTACTGTAGGATTTTAGGTTGGAATTTAAGAAGACTTGCAAAAAATGTGTTTCTCAGTTTTCTCTACATTTATAGGCAGGACCACAGGCTGGCCTACTCGGATGTTCTTCTGGGCAGCATGTTGCTTACAGACCATTTGAATAAGCTGGCACAATATCATTTCATCTCCTGTTTTAATTAGTCCTGCTCTTAATATTGTATCGTAAGTTATGTTCCTTTGGCTATGTGCCCTCAGCTTTTATCCTGCCATTATTAAACTATTGCTTAAAAACCTAACTTGAATCCACAGATTTTGAATAATTATTAATCAATTTCCAAACTTTCTTTTATGTCAGAATTACATTGAAAGGGCTGTAGCTGATCAATTTAATGTCAGCTTGTCTGACAATAGTCTTTTGACAAATCAGCTTTCGGTTTCATCATTCAAAGAAACTGCTTTAACCAAGTCATTAGATCTCTGATCACTGTTAATTCTAATTTATTAGAATTTAATTACTCCATATTAGGTTACAGATTAATGGATAAATGTAATTTTTTTCGTAACACCATATTAGCATTTGCTGGTATGTTTTTTTCAACATTTGCCCAGATCTTTTGTCCTTAAGTTAAGCAAAACAATGTAATCAAAGTTCGAACTATGAATAGAATTAGGGGTGCATGTCTGATACTACTGATTTACTGGTGTAAATGTGCCTTCAAAGCCATCAGTAAAAGTGTGGTGTGTGTCAGACGTGGAACAATGACATGGCTGGGCACCTGCTGTTGTGACATGTCATGAACATATCATTTAAGCTGTTGGTTTAGGAGATCATACAGTACATAAATTTAACTGTAATATAATGGAAGGGGTTGCTAATTAGTAATAACACACTTCTTATTGCTACAGTTAGAAAATCAACGCCCTTTATTGTATTTCTTTCTTGACCCTACAGGGTGTGTGGTTGTAATCAGCCCTCCAAGTGGCTGAACAGATGCCTGTGTTCCCGAACTCTGAGACACAACTGAATGTCTCTTTATTGTGCTTTTAAGATTCTCAGTTTGAGGGATGTGCATTTCATCTTAGATGTGCAGTTTCTAGAGGTAAGACAACTGAGACTTTCAGTTTTATACAATAAGTAATTTGTGTATAATTCCTGCTAAGACTCCCCATATTTATTACTTGATCTGTAATATTTTGCTGGCTTGGATACTGTGATCTGTGTATGCATATTCTGTCCAGTAACGATGACTGGCTTTTCAGTTTTAGACAGGAAGCCTCAGTGTTTAATTCTCACAAACATAGTGACTGAGGCACATCAATACCAACAATCACAAAATGGGGATGTTGTTCCATGTTGCAAAATAACATTTATCTTAAGTTATTGTGCTTTCTTGATTGATTTTGAAAGAGCATAGAACTTGATTTTAAACTAAACAAAACTAGAGGAAAACAGAAGAAATAATAGAAAAACTAAGATGTCTGCATGTAAAGTAGCGACACTGGAGCACATCTCATTAGAGATTGAGATATACAGAATGAAACACAATGTCTTGTATATGCATTATCTATACCTATATCTATGTTCTATATTCTATGTATATATATATAAAATCAACGTCTGTATGTCTGTCTGTTTTCCACAAAGAGCAGCGTAACAGATTTACATAGGGTTTTTCTTTAATTTCTTGAACATTCGGTTGAATTTGTGACTTCTCTCATTGAGCTAAGTATTATAGTTTCGATTGTGGTACCCGATTTCTTTGCGCCAAATCTGAAAGAGACACTGCGGACCGAGGTGAGGGTGGCCAGGCCCTCATCACTCCGCTTTCCAGCCTCTGTTCGAGTCAGTCTATCTCTTGCCAGTTTTGGGCGTACCTTGCCTCTGCTTAGCTAGCAATACCTGTTTGTTCAACAGATATTATAATCTACAGATTGTTAAGGAGTAAAGTTTGACATGTTTGAGAGAGATCAGAGCTCGTGTGTTTTAGCGGTAGCTGCTGATTGCCAGAATTTCACAGCCATATGGTTTCTCCCCACGGGGCGCTTTCCTGTCAGACCTGTACATGATCAGATACAGTGCCAACATCTACTGACTTTTAAAATTTGTCCTGTTTCACTACGTGGCACTGCTGTGGGGACACCTAGTATGTAATATGGAAGAACAAAAGTGATGTGATATAATGACAGTTAAGTCTGGCTTCTTTCAAATCAACAACAAACCACAGTAACATATAAATGA
>NW_024382225.1:0-3886 GCF_016835505.1 Polypterus senegalus
AGGCAAAATAGGGACTTGAAAAAAATAAGCTTAAATCGGGACACATGGATGGCATCCATTGTGAAATGGGCAGGTAGGTAACTGGACCAACACGTTTTACAAGCAGTAAGGACCAGTAAATCATGGAGTTACTGTAGTTCGTGAAGTGGGTTACTATTAGGCAAATGTTTTGCATTGTGAGCCACATTACGTGTCCTACTTAAAACTCTGAAACTGGCTTACAGTTTAGTTGGAAATGTTTTAGCAGTTTCCACCATCCCTTAGGTTGTACCTCATTATATTTTACACATTATGCAACCTACCATGGTATCAGCTAAAGCTGGTACCTATGAAGATGGTGAGTCCAAGCCCAACAGAGAAAGGTTAAACCTGGAAAGGTATTCAAATGAAGAAATGACAATTAGACAATGAGACATTAATTGCTGACATGCTGTTATTAATCGGCAATTAGACAGCTAGCTTAGCAAACTGAGGAAAAACATGGAACAACCAGAAAGCTGCTGATTAGTTCAACTTGGTACTGATCTCGTTCCACTGTTCACTGCAACAGCACTTAGACCAGAGGATCATCTCCTGTTAGTACTGCACTACATAGTCTGGTCCTGATCCGCAGATACTAACGCAATCTCTCAGGTACATTGAAACTGATCCTGTGGTGATTTTCCTGCCATCTTAAATAGTGGAGATGTTTGAGCATGACATGCTAAGCCCACATGATGTCATAAACCCCTCTGATATGAGTAACAATGGGCATTTTGCTATAAAAATATAGCAGTTTACACATATTTACACCACACAATAGTAGTGATCAGAGAAGAAAGCACTCAGAAAATGGAACTGCGCTACCATTATAATAGCAACCAAAATAATTGGCATAATTAATATGTGCAAAAATTTCAAAAAACTGAATGTACACAGCAAGAAACCTTAATTTAGGACAGTTCATTAGACTCTTGTGAATAAGTTTCACTCATTATTAGACCATATGTTTTCATCAAGGGGTCAATGATGTGCCTTACTGACCACTTGATAAAACAGGAGTAGGGCCTTGAGTGTCCAGCATGTGCCAGTAAGTGTGCCATTTGATTGTGATTGCTACTGTGCTATCAGTGTCAATAGAAAGGCCCATTTCAGCAGAGCCATTAGTCTCTTATAGAATTTCCTTTTCATTGAGCTAGCAGTTCAGTGTTAAATTTTGACCTCCAGTGCAAAGAAGGCATTGTCACTTCATCCTACAGCTCTCACAATCCAGGTCCTGGCCATGTGTAACAATCATCATGTCCTAGGGGACTGCACTTTTTTTCCGTAGGTTTACATTGCATTGTGTGTTTGTGTTCTTAAAGAAAGCATCTGACAGGGTGCCAAGAGAAGAGATATAATACTGTATGAGGAAGTCGGAAGTAGCAGAAAAGTATGTGAGGATGGTGCAGGATATGTATGAGGACAGTGTGACTGTGGTGAGCTGTGTGGTAGGAATGACTACCTGGATCAATGTGTGAGTACGACTGCATTAAAGATCGGCTCTGAGCTCTTTCCATTTTCACATTGGTGAAGGACAGATTGACAGATGAGGTCAGGCAGGAGTCTCTTTGGACTATGATGTCCACGGATGACATTATAAACTGTAGTGAGAGTAAACAGCGGATTGAGATAAACCTGGAGAGGAGGAGGTACAACTGGAGAGAAGGGGGATGAGAGGTAGTAGGAGTAAGATGGAGTCGATGTGCCTGAAGGAGAGGGAAGGTGGTGGAAGGTTGTGACTACAAGGAGCAGAGGCGGTGAAGGTAGATTAATTGAAATACGTTGGGTTCAACAGTACAAAGAAAAGGAGAGTGTGGACATGAGGTGAAGAGGAGAGTTCAGTCAAGGTGGGGTGGGTGTAGAAGAATGTCAGGAGTGATGTGTGATAGAAGAGTATCTATAAGAGTGAAAGGGAAGGTCTATAAAACGATAGTGAAACCAGCTATGTTGTATGGTTTGGAGATGGTGGCACTGACGAAAAGACAGGAGACAGAGATGCAAGTTGCAGAGTTGAAGATGCTGTGATTTTCAATTGGAGTAATAATGGTAGACTGGATTAGGAATGAATGTATTAGAGGAACAACACAGGTGCAACAGTTTAGTGACCAAGTGACAGAGGCTAGATTGAGATGGTTTTGGCACATGCAGAGGACAGATGAGGGGTACATCAGGAAAAGAATGTTGAGGATGGAACCACCAGGCAAGAGGAAAAGAGGAAGGCCAAAGAGAAGGTGTATGGATGTGGTGAGGGAGAACGTGAAGGCAGTCAGTGTGGAAGAAAGTGATGTAAAAGACAGGGATAGATGGAGACGGATGATCTGCTGTGGCGACCCCTAAATGGGATCAGCCGAAACACATTCCACTATGTGGTCTTTTCGCTTCATGTTTCCATAACTTGTCATCTTCTGTCAGGCAGTATCGTTTAGAGGATGAGGATTTGGATTGGAAACCTCCGAGCTGCTGGTTCAGTCCCTACTATTAACTCACTATGTGACCCTAAGCAGGTCAATTAACATGCTTTTCTGCTGATTGTTAAAGACAGATCTGTGTAAACCATTGTAATATAGTTGTGTGCTTGTAAAGCATGGTGTGCACTATAGACAGTAAAATAAAGTTAATTTGTCCAATCAGGTTCCAGTTACATCATTGTAAGAGCCATTTTCCTAGTTCTATAAGATCTCTATATATAATCTTCAAATGGATCTTGATCTTTGTTTGTCTGCAAATGAATTAGAAGAAGAAGCACTAGATGGCAGTAGAGAGACAGCTAAAACATAGGCATTGCATTAAGAATCTCCTCCAGGCTAATACTACTGAAGACTGTAGTACTCCAGTCACACCTCAAAACACAGACATTCAAACTAATTAAATTAACTAAAGAGATCTTCATTTAGATCTTGATCTTTGATTGTCCTCGAATTCCACGCATGCGTAGACCACCTTCCAGTTCAGTACGTTGTTGTTACTCACGGATGTCAACAATGTGCTGGAATAACGAAAGGGGTGGTGGACTGTGTTACGCTGGTTAGCTCCTGAGGCCTGGTTAGAGAATGAGATTGGCGAAGATAAAAGGTACGTGCCTACATAACATATGAATGAAAGAAAGACAGTGGGTAAAATGCATGACAACGTAACAGCACGTTCCGGAAATTATTATTGTAGCCGGCGAGTGCTGCGCGTCTCACAGTTGTACTGTGGCTTGCTCACATGTCAGTGAAGCGATCCCTATTTATGCTTTAAAGAGCCTGGATACCTATGTGTCCCCCTTTTATAACCATTGCTCCGTGTATATTGCCTTACTCTTTGGATTGCCGCAAAGCAACCTGCGAGATTGGAGAAAGGTTGATAAGACATCGTGAGAGGAAACAATAGTGTTGTGAAAACGAGATGGACTGTGAACGGACAGAAGCAGAAATGCTCCCACACCACCACATAATTACTATTCGGACAGTGATTCTGAATAGGCCGTTCCTATCAAATCAATGTCCAAGGGTTTTCTTTTGTAATTTTGTTTCCCTTATAAAAAATCATAATGCTGTGTGACGAAGGGCCCAGTTCATGAATATTTTACTAGATGACAATGCATAATCTATGGGAGGTTCCTATAACTCCCATAAATAGAATTGTATTGGTATATTCCTGCCAGTTCTAACAGCTTTGAGTAAACATTATTCTTCAGTTAGTGACCAGCCTTGACTTGGGTAAGGTGTGGAAGGCATAAGGTTTTAAACCTTGCCTGGGCACATACCTATGTGCCAACCGGCTTATGGGCCTTTTGAGTGTGTCAAGTAAATATGTAAGAAAACAGCACTTAATTTATGTGTTGTGATGCATGTTTAAAGCGTACAGAAGAAGAAGCTAAGAA
>NW_024382226.1:0-1004 GCF_016835505.1 Polypterus senegalus
GCTATTTACTTTGTCAACACTATTTTAAACTTGAAATCAAGTACTTCATAGTTCTTTATAAAGGCAAGAAATGCATACATTCTGCTAGACATTCCTGATTCAATACATAATTTTATCAGCTTGATAAACTGAGGTGCCACAACAGCAGCTTTTTGAAGGCACACAGTTTAGAGTTTGTTGACCTACGTAACCTTTTGTTTTACAGTCTCCAGTAAATGTGTGTTTTTTTGGTATGTCACATTCCATAGCCTCTTTACAGGCATCTTTGTAAAAGCATGTGAAATGTGTTTTTAAATTTGTCAGTAATGGAAGTCCATAAGTGCATTGATTACATGCACTCTTTCTCTTGTTACTGTCAAGATCTTAGGGCTGGGTTATATTTGATGCTCAGAACGCTGCCACACATTCATCTTGTCAGAAATTAATGTGACACATGTGTGAGTTGCAGTACCAGAAAAAATTTGGGTGGAGTTCAGTGTGTGTTGTCAGGGATGCCAGGGGCGACGATCCGGAAGAGGGTCTACGCCCGTCCTGGATCACGTGGGGGCCACCACCCTGGTTGCTTTGGGGGCAACAGGTAGAGGGCTTGGAAGCCCAACCCTGTAGGGGCCCGTGGTCACCGCCAGGGGGCGCCCCAATGCCTTGGGAACCCTGAACCTCAGCACTTCCGCCACACCAGGAAGTGCTGGGGGGAAGAGAAGCAGGGACACCCGGAGAGCTTCCGGGAGAACAACCGGCACTTCCGCCACACTGGGGCGTGTCAGCGAGAGATTGCCGGGGAGCATCTGGAGCACATCCGGGTGTGGATAAAAGGGGCCGCCTCCCTTCACTCGAGGCTGGAGTCAGGTGGAAGTAGGACGAAGTAGGAGACGAGAGTGGAGGCGGCCCGAAGAAAGTTGTTTGGCTAAGACTTTGGGGGGTTTGTGTGTGCACTGAATATTGTAAATAGACATTGTAAATAAACGTGTTTGTGGGTGAAAACAACATGTCTGCCTGTCTGTGTC